>NW_005366075.1:397702-443744 GCF_000412655.1 Myotis brandtii | reverse complement strand
CCATCCTACCCTTCCCTCTGAAATACATCAGTCTGTTGCATGCTTCCATGTCTCTGGGTCTATTTTGTTCATCAGTTAATTTTGTTCATTAGATTCCACATATAAGTGAGATCACGTGATATGTGTCTTTCTAGAAATTAAGGATCGACTACTTTGCTTTCAACTCATCTGGGCATTCCCCTTGGTTTACATGAAGCCTGGACGCACGTCTCAAACCAGAAGGGCCGGGTCCTGGCTCTTTTCTCCCTCAGCTATCAGGAAAGGCCTTTCACCTTAAAATGCTTCCTTCTTGCTCCTATGCTCCAGTTGGAACCTGACAACAATTTTAAGATTCTGCTCTTCAAAGCTGACGTGAAGCAGGGAGAAGGGAGGTACAGGGCAGGAAATACTTCAGGTTCCTTTGATTCATGCCTCATTTTTTGGGTATAAAGTGTTTTAATTATTAGACAATCAGATATCTACCCAGTCAAATGTCATTATAATGTTGATCATTGTTTTGTTTAGCTCAACCATGTTATTAATCTTCACTGTTTATGTGTACAATCTAAAAAATGCTATACCATAGTCACTGGCTTCTGCCACTTAGATGTGCTTACCTTTAAATAATGAACCTGCATGAAGACCTTCTCTGGATTGAGCCCATGCTTAATGACAGACGATCCTGAGTCACTCACATGGCCAGTTTTCTCTTTATTGGGTCTAAAATGATGTAGTAAAAGTATAGCACATTCTTAACTAATTAGACCACAATATCGCCTTACTCTTATTTTTAGAGTTGCCCAACAGTGTCTTAATTCTATTCAACAGTACCAGGTATACAGTAATTTAAAACAGTTTATGTTATACATTCATATACTGAACAAGTAGGGATTTATATTTGGGTTGGCAACCTAAGGTTGGCTATTGGCAATATTTTACATCATCTTATCCAAGATTAAAACTTGCCAAACCCTCATGGAATCTAAGCTCCAATATGCATTATTTAAGAACCTGCTTTTCTTTTGGTGGGAATGATGAACTGGGAAATACAATGAAAAATGTAGCTTTGCTTGGAAGAGTAAAAAACTTACATTAAAATAATTCTTTTTTGAAAGCCCCAATGTTATCCACTTCTTTCGACTTGCATTTAAGGCTCCTTTAAGAAATATTTGTTTAACAAACTAGCAAGACAGGAGCAAACTCATAGACACAGAGAACAAACTGATGGTTGCCAGATGGGAGTGGGGTTGGGAAACTGGATGAAAAGGTGAAGAGATTAAGAAGTACAAGTGGGCAGTTACAAAATAGTTATGAGGGTGTAAAGTACAGCTTAGGGAATACAGTCAATAATATTCTAATAACTACATGCTGTCAGGTGGGTGCAAGACTTATGGGGGAATCACTTTGTAAGTTATATAAATGTCTAACCACTATGCTGCACAGCTGAAGCTAATATAATATTGAATGTCAACTGTAATTGAAAAATAAAAAAAAATTTATAAAAGAAATATTTGTACTAGGAAGCTGTTTTAGAATCACAAAAACACACACACAAAAGCAAACATTATTGAAGCCCATGCTTGTAGAACAGGTAGGGACATTCGCAACCACACACTTCACCTCCTCAGTTCGCAAACAAGGGGGAGCTGAGGGCTCGTGGCTTGTTTTGATTCATGGTGACATTAGGACTGAAACCAAGACTGTTTTAAATATATTTAAAAATTTCTTTAATAAAATACAATTGTGTTACAGTGAAGCTTCACCAGTTAGCTAAAATTAAAATATGTGACAAGGTATTTGCGGCTTTTAGCTGTCCGAAAACCAGTCCCTTGTTGGACGAACACTGAAGAGTGTGTGTTGGGTGAGTGGCTGGGAAGCACGGGCCGCTGAGAGGATGAGCATACCAGAAAGGCCAGTGGCTATTTTCAACAGGTAGTGTGCAGAAGCACCAGGGACGTGGCCATTGGGATCTAAGAGAACCGATGTTGAGTTGCAACCCTACTTCTTAAACCTGTTTCTTTTTTTTTTTTTTTAATTTTTTTTTTTAAACCTGTTTCTTACTAGCAGGTTAGTTAAATTCTCTAATCTTTAATTTATTCACTTGCAAAATGCAAATAATCCTACGTATCTCCCCACTTCCTATGGAAAATAATTGAAATAATATATGCAAAATCCCCAGTAAGGGCTAGGGCTACATACATTACTCAACAAACTTAATAAAATATCATACATTTGTTAGCAATAAGTATCGCTAAATTCAAGGTTGGCCATCCATGTTAGAGGCACTGGGGTAGGCTGTTCTTCCGCTTAGTGCCGCGTGCCCACTGACACATCCTGTAAGGATGCCGGGCCTAAATGGAAGTGGCCAGGATGGGCCAGCCTGCCAAGCCGATCACTTTGCAGCGTGCGCTAGCCGCTGCGCACAGAACGTCCCATTAGGCCTCTGCCGGAGATTTCAGCACCTTATCCCAGCAGGCACAGGCCTGGAACCAGCAGATACCCCAAGAGAAGACAACCACCAGCCACTAGAGCAAACTGCATAGTTTCCATTTTTCTACTCGGTCCCTGACTTACCTACATGACTATACTTGCAGGAATAACTAGTCCCTTTCATCGTCATTTAAGACTCCATTGAAAAGCATCAGCTTTATTCTTGTTCTCAAGTGTGTCCTGGGTGGAGCGTTCTATAAAGAAAACCACCCTGGCTTTGAGAGGGAAAGCCCAGCCAGCCTTGCAGGGAGGAAGGCTTTTCAGAACCTGAATTCAAACCAGTTTTCCCAGCCCCGGGAGAGCCAGAGTTGCTGTGAGTTTAAGTCCCTGAGCTCTGAATGAGGCCAGTGGAAGGGCTGGGGCACGGAAGACAGCCCTAAACCTGTGTGTGGAAGGCTGGCTTCCAGGTTCCCAATGACGCTTTCAGTTGCCTTTTCCCCTTTGCCTAAAAATGTCCTTCCAGAAACCATCCCTCTTATTCTCTGCTTCCACCCTCTCCAAACGAAGGAGTGTTCAAGGAAATTCTTTTATGCTGACAGCATCCGAGGCAACCTTACGAGTCCCCAGGAGACTCCTTTCAAAGTGGACGCGGCGCTGGAGGGACCCACTTCGTGTAAGAACAGTGACTAATGCAGCCCCACTTCGTGTAAGAACAGTGACTCTCAAGGTGAGTGACCGGGGTCACAGCACCGCCGTCTCCCTTGCCCGTGGTTTCACTCTCCGCAGTTTCGGTTACCTGCAGTCAACTGAGGACCAAAAATATTAACTTAAAAATTCCATAAACAACTGATAAGTTTTAGCCTGCATGCCACTGAGCAGCTTGATGAAATCTCACGCCTTCCCCCTGTGTGTCATGCCTGGGACATGAATCACCGCTTTGTCCAGCGTATCCACATGATTATGCGCTCCCTGCCTGTTAGTCACGTGGGAGCCTTCTCCATGATCAGATCAACTGTCCGGGTAGCACAGTGCCTCTGTTCGTCACCCTTATTTTACTTCATAATGGCCCCAAAGCACAAGAGTAGTGTTGCTGGCAATTCAGAAATGCCTGAGAGAAGGCAGAAAGGGTTTCCATTAAGTGTGTGTCTAGAAAAAAACATAGTATGTGTAGGGTTCGCTACTACCCCTGCTTTCAGGCATCCATGGGGGTTTTGGAACATGTGTCCCATGGATAATGGGGTGGAGAGGGAGAAACTACTGTACACACAAATGCACAATTCCATTCACATGGAGTCAAAGAACAGGCAAACCAGGGTCCTGGGGGTAGAGAATTGCTGGGATGCTGGGAATGTTCCACACAGTAGTCAGAGTGGTGCTGTCAAGAGGATAAATAGTAAAGCTCTGCTGAGCCGTCTAGAAACACTGCAGTGTGTGTGTGTGTGTGTGTGTGTGTGTGTGTGTGTGTGTGTTATAATTTAATTTAAAGGTTAAGAAGAACAGATGCACACGGAACTATATATTTTGTGAAAACAAAAGGGAATCAGTCTAGAAAAGGGCGCGGCTGTTCACGTGCCCTGAACAGGTGACCAGGATTAACTAAGCCTCTAACGTAACGACCCAAGAGGCAGGAAGAACTGTGGCGAATACAATTGGCTCAGGCTATTCCCACGCTCACCCACCTTCTTCCGTGCCACCACTTATCCGATCAAATCTGAAAAGTTAAATGCTCACTGTCCAAGTCCCTGCAGCTACAAATGGTCAGAAGACATGGTCCGGGCCAGTGAGACAAAAGCAGAAATCTGCTGTGGTTGGAAGCGGGGCTCTGGGGCAGCTTTTGCTTTCTTTACAAAAGGGGGGGGCGTCCCTGGTACTGCACCCCTCCTCCCAGTCATGGTAGATGGAGTGCAGCAGCCACCTAGCAGCCATGAAGCGGCAAATCAAAACGCTCTGGAGACCAGGAGGAGTGAAAGGCAAGTGGCCTTTGATGGTGTCATTCGGCTGTTGGCCGCCTGCGACTGCCTGCTTCAAACTTCTTGCTGTGTGAGAAAAACAACCCCCATGTGTTTCAGTTGATATTGCTCACTTTTCTAGTAAGTGTAGGTAGATTTATCTCTAATAGATGGACCAAACTAATATTAACCACTACCATTTCCTGGAATCCCTGTGCCAGGTACTCTGCCAAGCTCTTCTTAGGCATCATGTCCTTCTACCCTCGCAAGGACCTGATGGCACAGGTACTGTGATTACGCCCATTTAAAAGCGGGGAAGAGTGAGGCCTGGACACACCACAGAACGGATTAGTGGCAGACCTGAGGCTGGACCCAAGGTCCATGGAACACCGGTCTCTGCTGCATCCTGGGGCCTCGGCAAGATCCAGCCCCCGTCTGGGTTGTGCCAGATACTAAGCGGAGAGCCTCAGGCATGCTTCTTACCCTCCCTGAAGCTCAGTTCCTCACCTGGAGAGTGTGATGGCCTTGGCCAGTTTTCCCAGTGGTTAGAGCGTCGGCTCTTGGACCAAAGGGTCTCAGGTTCGACTTCTGGTCAAGGGCATGTACCTCAGTTTCATGTTTGATCCCTAGCCACAGTCGGGGTGCATACAGGAGGCAACCAGTCACTGTGTCTCTCTCACATCGATGATATTCTCTCTCTCTCTCTCTCTCTCTTCCCCCCTCCCTTTCACTCTAAGATCAATGGGAAAAATATCCTTGGTGAGGATTAAAAATCATAATACTAATAAAAAGAATGTGACGAGACTCAGGTAATATAAATAAAAACACTCTGTGAATGTGACCGCATGTCTTAGACATGACATGCCAGTGTTTATTTCCTTGGCTGGAATACAAGGAATGCAAGAGATCAAGTTACGAAGGTCGTCTGGGCTGAAATGCCCTTGGTTTCTGTTGTACCTGGCACCAAACACAACCACTGAGATCAGCCTGCCCTGCCCTGCCCACCTCCCTCCCTCCCTCTCCACTGCACTCCCAGAGGCAGTGTGGACATCTCAGGACTGGGGCAGTGACACTGATACACAGTGATTTGATTTGGAATCCTGCCTCCTGAGAAAGGACTGATTCTGCAGGACTCTCACCAAGGGTGGGATTTGGGAAAATGCCTCTGAAAGGGGCTCAGGCGTGTCAGCTTGGGGCTGGACACCTGCTGCTGTGCCACAGCCCAGAGGCGCTGTCTGGCAGCGTTCTCCATCTCACACTCCTTGGCGAAGATCGTGCTCTATAAACTCACACTGTACTGCTGGGCCAGGGATTAAGCATCCAGAAATGAGATAGAAAGGGATCAATCAGCATTTCAACATCCCGTCTGCATATCAGATGTAGCTGCCCCACAAGGCGGGACTGTTGGGGAGCAGGGCCTCACTCACCCACATCATGGAGGAAGTTAAAACTACCTTTGTACTCGGGGTACTCATCTGAGCCCCAAATGTACAAGCGAGACCTACAGGGGAAGCACATTACGCACTGGTTAGGAATTTGGGCAAGAATCTTGACTCTTAAGTGCCACATAATCTTTCTTTTTAAAAAACATTTTAATTTTTATTGTTGAAAGTACTACAGATGTCCCCCTTTTTTCCCATTGACTCTCTCCACCCTGCCCCCCAGGCCTTCATCACACTATTGTCCATGGGCTATGCATATATGCATATACATTCACCAGTTAATCTCTCTCCACCCACCTCCACCTTCCCTCTGAGATTTGTCAGTCTGTTCCATGCTTCTATGTTTCTGAATCTATTTTGTTCATCAGTTTATTTTGTTCACTAGATTCCACATATGAGTAAGATCATGTCATACCTGCCTTTCTCTGACTGGCTTATTTCACTTAGCATAATACTCTCCAGGTCCCTCCATGCTGTCTCACGGTAAGAGATCCTTCTTTTTTTAGAGTTGCATAGTATTCCATTGTGTAAATGTACCCCAGCTTTTTAATCCACTCAGCTTCTGATGGGCACTTGGGCTGTTTCCAATTCTTAGCTATTGTAAATAATGTTGCTATGAACATAGGGGTGCATATGTTCTTTCTGATTGGTGTTTCTGGCTTCTTAGCATATATTTCTAGAAGTGGGATCACCGGGTCAAATGGCAGATCCATTTTTAATTTTTTAAGGCAACTCCATACTGTCTTCCACAGTGGCTGCACCAGTCTGCATTCCCACCAGCAGTGCATGAGGGTTCCCTTTTCTCCACATCCTCCCCAGAACTTGTCATTTGTTGATTTACTGATGGTAGCCATTCTGGCTGATGTGAGGTGGTACCTGTCATTTTAATTTTAATCTCTCTGAGGATCAGTGACATTGAGCATTTTTTTATATGTCTCCAGCCATTTGTATGCCCCACCCCCCTTTTTTTTCGTAAAGCCTCACCAGAGGATATTTTTTTCCCATTGATTTCTAGAGAGAGTGGAAGGGAGGGAGGAGTGGGGAGAGAGAAACATCGATGTGAGAGAGACACATCCATTGGTTGCCTCCTGCCTGCACTCCTATTAGAGCTGAGGAACCTGCAACCGAGGTACATGCCCTTACCTGGAATCTAACTAGGGAATCTTCAGTCCGCAGGCCAATGCTATAACTACTGAGTTATACCGACCAGGCCTGTATGTCCTCTTTAGATACTAGTATTTATTTAGGCCTTCTGCCCATTTTTAAATTCGATTGTCTTCCTTTTGTTGAGTTGCATAAGCACTTTATATATTTTGGAAATTAACCCCTTATCGGATGTATCATTGGCAAATATGTTCTCCCATACAGTGGGCTCCCTTTTCATTTTGATGGTGGTTTCTTTTCCTGTGCAGAAACTTTTTAGTTTAATGTAGTCCCATCTGTTTATTTTTTCCTTTGTTTCTTTTGCCCTAAGTGTTGTATCAGTGAAAATTCTGCTATGTGAGCTACTTGATATTTTGCTGCCTACATTTTCTTCTAGGATTTTTATGGTTTCATGACTTACATTTAGTCTTTTATCCTTTTTGAGTTTATTCTTGTGAATGGTGTAAGTTGTTGGTCTAGTTTCATTTTTTGCATGTACCTGTCCAATTCTCCCAACACCATTTATTGAAGAGACTGTCTTTACTCCATTGTATGCTCTTGCCTTCTTTATCAAATGTTAATTGAGCATAATAATGGCTTGGAGAGACCCCCAATTTTGAACATAATCCCTTTAAGAGTTGGTCTTTAAGCCTGCTCCATGCCACATCATCATCAGAAAACAAATCAAAAGAACAAACAAATTTTAAGGGTTGCATAAAGTTCCAGTAAGCTATATCTGGGCATATTCCTTACATACACACTGAATGGTGAAGAAATTACTAAAATTCTGGGTTAAAAATGGAGGCAAAATCATTGGAAGTACAGGAATTTTATACCCTCTATTTGTTTTAAAAAATATATATATTTTATTGATTTTTTTTTACAGAGAGGAAAGGAGAGGGATAGAGAGTTAGAAACACCAATGAGCGAGAAACATTGATCAGCTGCCTCCTGAATAACCCCTACTGGGGATGTGCCCGCAGCCAAGGTACATGCCTTTGACCGGAATCGAACCTGGGACCCTTGAGTCTGCAGGCCGACGCTCTATCCACTGAGCCAAACCGGTTAGGGCTCCCTCCATTTGTTTTAACAACTATTTTTCTATCTAAAATGTATGCCTGATGAGCGCTGGCCACCGACTTGCTTTCGGACGGTACTTGCAGAGCACTGGGCCCAGGTGCACACCTGTAAGTAAGGAAGCTGGATGACATCAAAGCTGCTGTCCAGCGGGAGGGTGTCCTCACCAGGGACCTTGGTCCTATGGCAGGCACAGCAGGATATCACTGTGGTGCTGGGAAGGCAACGGCCAAAGCGATACAAGACAGAAGGAGGCATCTCTCCAAGGAGTAGGAGGACAGCCAGGAGGGTATATTCTGTCGGGGAGGAAGGGATAGGGGGAGGGGGGCAACCGTGACTTGGTTGTTGAACAGAGAGTCTGAGAGCACTGAGAAGAGAACATGATTAACTACAGGAGTTAGCATGGGACCTGGGCCTCTGCCAGAAATTCACTGTGGGCATCAGGCATCCGGCTTCTACAAGGCAGCCAGCAGATGGATGTGGTGGTGAGTGGATGGTGTTGCTTCGTGGCTTTACAGAAGGTAAAGAACAGAACCCCAAGGCTGTTGATTAATTACTTGCTATAACCTGAGGGCTGTGTCCAAGGAATGAAGACTTATTGGCTTAACAGATTTGCCTGAGTCTAGGCGAGCAGTCTCCTTGTTGGTTGATGGACAGCATCCATCTTTAAGAATAGAAACCACAGGCTTCAATAGTCCACGAGGACAGAGAAGTTTTTAAAATTAAGCACTTACCTATGGAAAAGATTTAGTTTATTAATTGTCTGTAAACTCAACATGCAGCAAGAGGTGACTGATGTGGCTTCCAAAACAACCAATAGGATGGCAGGTGGGACGATGGCAGGTGGGTTGGGGGGAGGGCTGCGGGGAGGGTCAGACAGAGTGGAGAGCCAGACTCCTCTGCTTTCATCCCAGCTCCGCCACTCTCTAGCTGTGGGAACGTGCCAGCCACCTCATGCGTCTCTCCTCAGCTGTCCTGGGAAGGAAGATGTACCAGTACCAGATCCTTACACGGGGCCATTGTAAGGATCAAACGAGACTCTCTCTCTCCACGCTTGGAACAGTGTTTGGCGCATGGGAAGCGCTAGGTGGTGTTACTAAGGAGAAAAATGTATGGGGGTTGGAACAGTGAGACTGCCATGAGAAGGCGTCTGATACTGAGTTTAAAAAAGAAACATGGGCCAAACCGGTTTGGCTCAGTGGATAGAGCGTCGGCCCGTGGACTGAGGGGTCCCGGGTTCGATTCCGGTCAAGGGCATGTACCTTGGTTGCGAGCACATCCCCAGTGGGAGGTGTGCAGGAGGCAGCTGGTCGATGTTTCTCTCTCATCAATGTTTCTGGCTCTCTCTCCCTCTCCCTTCCTCTCTGTAAAAAAAAATCAATAAAAATATATTTAAAAAAAAAAAAGAAACATGGTAGATGAGTTAGTAACAAGATGTGGTGTATATGATATACAAATATCACACACATACAATGGAATACTACTCAGCCATAAAAAGATGAAATATTGCCATTTGTGACCACATGGATGGGCCTGGAGGGTGTCATGCAAGTGCATCCAACCTAATCAGTGCTTGTCCTTGCTTTTCTGACTATGCAGAGAAAGGCAGCAGCCAGGGTCCCCGTGCGTTCTGCTCAGGTGCAACCTCACACAAAACGCTGTGCTCCGTTCAAGTGTCACAGTTGGAGAAGGCCAGTCACCGCCGAGGACAACAAAGGGCCACGCCCGAGAAGGCAAACCTTTTCCCGACTGCAGTGCTTGTGATGAACTTATCAAAACTGGGATCTGGTGGCCGGGAAAGGCCAGAGGATGGCCTTCAGATGTGACGGTTTGTGAGCACAGGGTGGGTCCTGGGCAGCTCGGAGGGTTGGGCCGAGAGGACCGGGCGGACCTGGCCGAGGCAGGCCTGGGTCCGAGGAGGACCCGAGAGGGGCCGCTCCTCGAGGGAGCAGAGGCCGGGGCAGGGAGTCCTCGGGCAGAGCTGGCGGCTGTCTGTCAGGGACACGGGAAGTGAAGCAAAATCACTTTTTCAGCTCTTTTGGAGCCTACTTCTCTATGACTTTAGAAGGCGAAGCAGCTGGAATCTGGGCCGGCGCCGGTGTTGGAAAGTAAAATAGTACTCATCCCCCGCAGCTGTCCACGGGCCTGCCCGAGGCCTGGGCCTCATAAGTCAGCGCAAAGGGTGATTTTGATTAAAAGAAAACAACAGCACAAAACCTAAACCCTGAGTTAATTAGAGGAACCTTCACTGAATTTTACTCAACCACATATATTTGGGGACAGGTTTAGCCTAAGAGCACAGGAGCCAAGCACTGCAGGGCGCTCCTCATAGTCCCCGCGCTGCCTTCCGGGAGGGGTGCGGAAGGTGGAGGCACACCTGGTCCGCGTCCGCATCAGCAGCGTCAGAGGGCCCCCCACTCTCCTCAGGGCCAATGTGGTCATATACACACAGGCTGCCTGCACACAGGAAAACAGAAAACCTGAAACCTACAGGAAGCAAAAGTAGAAAAGATAAAAATGGGAAATTTTTTTGGTGCCGCATCAAAGCCCCATGACTTCATTCCAGAAAGAGGCAAAGGGGACAAACACCAGCTTCCTTTTCCATGGGAGGCGAGAAGCACGTTGTGAACCCCAACAGCCTGTGCGGTGCTCTGTGCGGAGATCTGTGAGCCGAGATAAGGGAGCTCAGCTCACATGGGACTCAGAGCGGGGTGTGTGTGTGTGGAGGAGGGAGAGGGGGCTGTGGAGCTAAGGAAGGTCTTCCCTCCTCGCCTGAAGCCCCCCACACACGGGACAAGAGGCTGGGAGAGCAGCGCCCTCCTCTCGGTCCTGTGGGCAACTGTGTACTATTTCTGCTATTTCGTCTTATGATTAACACGCTGTCCACTAACAGGAAGTGTAAGACCACTCGCCACAGCATTGTCTGTGAAAGCAAAAAGCCAGAAATGACCAAGTGCCCAGCGGTTAACACATGGTTAGAAAGCTAGTTGTGAAGCGTTCTCATCCTGGGATATTCTGCACCAGTTTAAGAAAACAGACCGACGTGTGTCTGTGACAGAACAATACTCAGGATTATGTTATTAGGAGGAAAGTGGATTTTAACATGGTAGCAGGGTATTCTTCTTTCATGTCTTTGCAGCAGGTCCAGACAAATACTTGTAATCACTTCCATCAGCCATTCTGGGTCAAAACCATTGGCCCAAACACAAACTAAACGGGGCAGGAGGGTGGGCAGGCGAAGACTCTGTAGAACAAAGTGGAAGTAGGATTACCTGAGAACCCCGCACCGCACGCGAATGCTTCTGAAAGGGAGCCTGACGCCGGCGAGCCAGGACTGTGACGTACAATGTTAGGACTGCCGAGTGCACGGCACAGCCTTAGAGGATGGGCAAAGCAAGAGGGAACCACGATGGACAGGCTTAAGCATGTGAATTATTTTTTTAGAAAAATCTAACAAGTGCTATAGTGAATCGGTGCCACACAGGGCAGCAATACAGAAGTATGCACATCCTATATAATAAAAGCCTAGGTGGCATCACGCGTGACGTCGCCACAAGATGGCTGGCAGGGGAGGGCAGTTGGGTGCGACCAGGCCAGCAGGGTAGGGCAGTTGGGAGTGATCAGGCCGGCAGGGGAGCAGTTAGGTGACAATCAGGCTGACAGGAGAGCAGTTAGGGGGCGATCAGGCTGGCAGGCAGAAGAGGTTAGGGCAGGGGTGGGCAAACTTTTTGACTCGAGGGCCACAATGGGTTCTTAAACTGGACCGGAGGGCCAGAACAAAAGCATGGATGGAGTGTTTGTGTGAACTAATATAAATTCAAAGTAAACATCATTACATAAAAGGGTACGGTCTTTTTTTTTTTTAGTTTTATTCATTTCAAACGGGCCGGATCCGGCCCGTGGGCCGTAGTTTGCCCACGGCTGGGTTAGGGGCAATCAGGCAGGCAGGCAAGTGGGTAGGAGTCAGCAGTCCTGGATTGTTAGAGGGATGTCCGACTGCCAGTTTAGGCCCGATCCGGGATTGGGCCTAAACCAGCAGTTGGACATCTCCCAAGGGGTCCCAGACTGAAGAGGGTGCAGGCCGGGCTGAGGGACACCCCCCGTGCACAAATTTTCATGTACTGGGCCTCTAGTATACTTATAAAATCTTTATTTTCAGAAAGATTCACAAGACAATGCTAGCAGTGACATCTTAGATAAGAATCAGTGGTGGGGATAGGATTTGATACCTTTCTAAACTGTTATAATTTTCCTGTGAAATATTTTTATTGAAAAAAAATTATGGCTAACTAAGCAATGATTATAAACTGATTTATATCTTATGTTTTTCTATATGAAAAAACCGTACTAAATGTTATTGCAAAGTTGTAACACCATGTACAGTAAAAGTATGTAATTAGGGGCCTCCCGAGGAGAAGTCTATCCCTCCCCTAGAAATACCTGCGTGATGAGTAACCAGGGAATGGCCCAGAAGAATGAACAGGGAGGGTTATTTGAGTTCAGCTGTTCAGGACGTGTCTGTGGTCTCTGCTGGCTAAAAGAAGTGGGAGCAGAGGGTGTCCCTCAGCAGGAAACAGGAACCCAGTGGGCAGCGCCGGGGGTGGAGCTGGCCTTTGGGGCAGGAAAGGGCGGGGTCTGCTTCTGGCTGGCTGAGAGCCCCAAGGTTTTTCAGAAAATGCTGGCACAGGCTAGCACCTCCTGTCACGAAAGGACAGAAACGTCCACACAGCTAGGCAGCATGTGCAGTTCAAACATAAAAGCCACGGAAGGAGGTGGAAGGGACCCCAGCCTGGTGTGCAGGGTGGAGGGCAGGAATTCCCAGACGGACGTGGTCGCTTTAGAAGCTGCACAGGCCATGGCTGGAGCTCAGGGAAGAGCTTTTTCTTCTCAGGCTGTGGTCAGCGTCTGCCCAGAAGCCAGGGACGCTGTGGAGGGCAGCGCCCGAGGGGACAGGGTGGCCTCATGCAGAGATTAGACCAGAAGTGAGGAGAGGAGGAGGATCTTATGTGTCTTAGAAACATTGCTAATGTAACTCTTACCTCAGGTTATCAGTTTGAGCATCTTTGTTTAACATTCAAGATTTTGGGGGGTTTGTTTTTGCTTTTAATCCCATTCTTCTCATTTGTAAACTAGAGGCCCACTGCACAGATTCGTGCACCAGTGGAGTCCCTCGGCCTGGCCTGTGGGGATCGGGTCAAAACGGGCTCTCTGACATCCCCCAAGGGGTCCCAGATTGCGAGAGGGTGCAGGGTAGGCTGAGGGACCCCACTGGTGCCGAGGGACCCCACCGGTGCATGATTGGGGCCCGGGAGAGACTGCGGGAGGGCTCCAGGGCATGTCCGGCCCGTCTCGCCCATTCCCGATCATCCAGACCCCAGCAGCAAGCTAACCTACTGGTTGGAGTGCCTACCCCCCTGGTGGTCAGTGTGCATCATAGCGACTGGTCAAACGAACAGTCAGACACTTAGCATATTAGTCTTTTATTATATAGGACAAGCATTCTTGTACCTACAAAGAATGTCCTTTTTTAAAAAAATATTTTTAATTGATTTCAGAGAGAGACATAGAAACATCAGTGGTGAAAGAGAATCATGGATCGTCTGACTCCTTCACGCCCCCACAACCCTGGCATGTGCCCAAACTGGGAATTGAACCATGACCTCCTCATTCATAGGTTGATACTCAACCACTGAGCCACACCAGCCAGCCCCAAAAATGTCCTTTTAATTTCTTAGTAAAATTAACTTTTTGAACACACTAGCCAATGGTGTTTGTCAGGAGGAAAGGTGGGTGCTTCCAGGCTCTGGTTGGTAAAGGGATGGGCACAGGGGCCCTCTGCGGTGGCCAGGGGAGGGTGGCAGCAGTAAAAGACATGGCTGGCCGGCTCAGAGCCCGGGGAGAGGAGGGCAGGCCGGTGAGGAACCCAGGCAGCTGGGAGGGAGGGGCTGGCTGGGGGGCTGCGTCCTGTGTGCTCTGTTGCGTCTGGGGCAACAGTTACCGGAGCCAGAGGGCCTCGATGACAGTGTCTAACATGTACTCAGTGTTTACTATTGGCCGAACCATAGGGAACCGACAGCACTCAGCCATGTTGGATGCACCGAGACGGCAATTCCCGATCCAACCGCCTCCAAGTTCTGAGTGATCCGCACGTATTCCCCACAGGCACCCCTCAGCCTCGCCTGCAGAGGAACGGGAGCTCGGCGCCTGGGAAACTCTGCAAGGCCACGCAGCTTATGGTGGAGTCAGAACGGGCTCCCGCCCAGCAGCTGGGCGCCAGGCTGGCCGTCTGAACGCACACCCTCTCTGGGCCGGCACTGAAGACCGCGGGCTCTGGGAGAGGTCAGGCCTGCGTCCTCAGGGGATGTTTCTCTAACACGAGGCAGATCAGCCAGGCCTCGCTCCAGAAGCGCTGGGTTCCTGCGCTGTGAGATCTCACACAGCCACAGGTCCAGCCGGTTCCCTGCGGTCGCTCCTTCCCTCCATCACGTCCCGAAAGCCCCTGCAAGGTCTGAGCAGCCCGAATGGAGGCCCGTCGGCACCTGAGGCCAGCCAAGGGGTCTCAGGCTCTTCCAAACTCAGGTCTGGTGCCCAAAACAGCCCCCTAAGTCCATCTGCCTCTAGACTCAGTCTCTGATCACATGTCATGCCAAGTCGGGGTACTCTCCCCAGAACTCCACTTTATTACGTCATTCTTGGAACCGAGAAAAGCTCCCGCTGCCTGCACGGCCACGTGCCCGGTCTTGGGCCTGGCCTCCACGGAACTCCACTGCGCAGCCTGGCCCTCCTGTCTCGCTCTGTCTCACAGGTTCTCCATGGCCGTCCTCTCCAGGAAACCTGTTCTCATTCACTGCCCATTTCCACCATCGATTCACCGCAGACCCCTGCCAGGCTTGGCTCTGGGTTCCCTGCCCTCCGCCTCCGCCCCGGTCTCAGTGCTCTCCCTCCTCACCACCCCAGCTCAAGCCTCACAGCTTCCCAGTGGCCCTTTCTAACAAGCCCACCAGCATTAAACTCTCGCTTCTCAGAACTCCGAGGACGCAGCCGGGGATCTGTCTATGTCTTGTGATCAATATTTCAACTCTTCGAACAATACATAAAGCACCTCAGGGACAGAGACCGCGCTGCACACAACATCCACTGCTGCCAGTGTCGAGGGCCCCTCAGTGCCACGCCCCGTGGCCCACAGCGGCAAGGAAGACGCAGTCCCTCGCTTCGAAAAGCTGGGTCAGAGGAGCGATGCGTCAGCTCAGATGCAAACGTGCTGTTTTTGTAGGTTAAAAATGGATGAATGCTGGCAACTTGGTATTGTTTCATTCTAAAGATAACTATCCAAGAACGTAGCAAGATCAGGATGGAGAAACGCAGAGCCTCGGCCCGGAGGAGGGTCCGCAGCCTCTCCCGCCGGGGCGGGCCTGGCAGTTTTGGAAGGCATGTGGGCTGAGTCGTGATAACTTGGAGTTGCACAGCAGGGAGGAGCATCCTAAAGGCAACATGAGGAAAGGCAAGGAGGTAGGAAAGAACAGGCAGACAGGAGGTGTTAGGGCTGAATTATATTCCTCCACAATGTTTATGTCGCAGTCCTAAGCCCAGCACCCCAAATGCTGCTGCATTGCAGACAGGGCCTGTGAAGGGGTAGCTCAGTGAGAACAAGCCAGTGGTTTGGCCGTAATCCAATCTGCTTGGTGTCCTTACATAAGAGGAGACTAGTGCGGAGGGAGAGGCAGCGGGGTGCTCACACGGAGAGAAGGCCGCTGGAGGGCACGGCGGGCAGGCAGCCTTCTGCAAGCTAAGGCGCGAGGCTTCAGAAGAAACCAAACCCGCCGGCACCTTGACCTTGCACCGCTAGCCTCTGGAGCTATAGGGCCACACATTTCTGTTGTTTAGGCCACATACCGGTCTGCGGTATTTTGGTTGCCAGCCCTGGCAACCTCATGCAATAAGGTTCTATGAACTCTTTGGGGTGGCTGGAGGGGGAAACAAAGAATGGCAAGAGAAGAAACTGAAAAAAACAAAACCCACAGGTAGGAGGGATGGGGTGGGGGACCTTGACTACTTCCTATATTAAGAAGCGTGGCTTTTCCTGGAGATGAGGGGAAACTTTTGGAGGGTTTTCAGCAAGGAGGTGGCAGAATCATAAGTGTTTTAGGTGGAGCTGCCAGTGGAGGTGCGGAAGGTGGATTTGACGGGAAAGATTAAAGGTAGGAAACAATGCGGAGGCTGCTGGACTGCGGCAGGCGAGCCATCCGGTCCTTAGCAGAGAGCCAGTCGTGTGAGGGGTGGGGACTTGAGAAATCGTATGAGGTGAGTTCACAGTGATGGCATCAGCCCTCCCTGGGGAGGGGAGGGGAGGGGAAGGGAGGGGAAGGGACGGCTAGATGACCCCCAGGTTTCTACTATGAGTCCTCACTAGAGGAGGTGAGCAGATGGGATGGGAAGAGGGGATTACTACTGTGAGATGCCTGTGATGACGCCAAACGGGCAGGTAAGCATCACATCTGATCTTTAAGAGAGAGCTGGGCTGGGCTGGCCATTTGGGAGCCTCCAGCACAGACAGGCGGTGTGGCCAGCAGTGCCCCTGCCCCACTTGTATCCTGGGGACTTGTATCATCCGTGTGCACACGAGCTCTTGGCGTGTTCTCCGTGACTGTCAGCTGCGGCCCTCGGGCTGCCCGAGGCTGCTTTGCCTGGGAACACTCGAGCCAGCAGTGCCTGGGAACGTGCCTCTCTCCAGGGGCAGGGGTCACACACTCCGGGCCCCTTGCCCCGACGGGGATGCCTCCAGAGCAATCCCAGTGACTCACTCGCTGTCCTGACACCCAGCAGCCTCCTTCCCCCTCAGCCCCACTCCCCTTTCCATGTTCTCCTCCTGGGAATACTTCCTCATAATCTCTTTCATGAGTCTTGTCTGAGGGTCTATCTGGGAACCCCCCTAACTCAGGGATGTGAATGAGACCACCCCAGCAGGATACACAGCCAAGAGGAGACCTCCGGGGACACCAACTCTGGACAGGCAGGCGGACAGGCAGGCAGACAGACAGCAGACGGCCAAGGAGACGGAGAAAGGATGGCAGAGGGGGACAAGGAGAACCAGGGAGGGGTTGCATGACAGCCAGGCAGCAGAAGTCCCCAGAAAGCAAGAGCCATCAATGGTACCAAACAACGCAGAGGGGTCCAATAAAACAGGAATTACAATGAGTTACAGAATCGGGTGCTCACAGGGCACAGTGACCTCAGGAAAAGGTTCCCTAGGCTCGTGGCCCCAGTCTCTGTCCACAGTGATGCATCCTCACTCGTGTACACAGATCCTCCATCCCTTCCCTTCTCTTCTTCCTCAGGGACAGTGGGTTTTAAATATAGACATACATTTAAATTCCAGTTTCGCCTCTAGAATTAGAGCTGTATCTGTAACTAATAGCAGGCTGGCACTCGGGCATCTGGGAGGTCAGGGGAGGTGTGGAGCCAAGGCATTTATAGACTCTGAGGGCCAGCAGGCCAATGGCTCAGTTTCCCCTGTGGGGCAGGAGGCAAAGGGGGAGGGAGAGTTGGGCCAGTGGCAACTGAGGGAAGGCTGCGGGGAGCCCTGAGGCCTCAGGCTGGAGGAGCATGGAGGAGCCTGAGCTGGGGGTGGGCATGTGACAGCAACAGGGGGCCGTGAAGGGCGGAGCTCCTCCCTGAGGCAGGCCTGAGGGCCGCGATGGACGTGGTCCCACGCCTGGGTGGGAAAAGACTGCCATGTGCTTGAAGCATTACACATAAAAATTTTGAGAAAAACTTTAGAGGTGAAAACTTCATGCATATTAGAGAAGGTTCACACATGGACTTTTTAAAAAATCCTCCCCTGAGGACATGTTTTTACTTATTTAGAGACAGAGGAAGGGAGAGGGATAGAAATGTTCCAACCCACTGGCCCCCGGCAGGGCCGCCCACAGGATCCCAGTGCCCAGCGTCACGGAACAGTGCTCAGGCATGTGCGAGCCACAGAGCTCGGGGTGCACGCTTCATTTTGGTCATAACAGAGCGACACACTCAGGGCTCCTGCTATACGGGGCACCTTGGTGGGCAGGGCTGAGGCACTCGTGCGGGAGGGCGGACGCCTCCTTTCCCTAGGACTTCAGGGTCGGTGGTGGCAGCAGCTGGAGGAGCTGCATCAGACTGGGGGCTGGTCATCGATCGCCTCCTCAACGTGATCTATTTTAACGTTTTTCTCAGCACAGCTTGACTTTAACAATGAATCCAGAAAAAAGGGGGCGTGATAATAAATCACAATAAAAACCAACAGAGATTTCTTCTGACCCCACACTATAGCTCTTCCATCCACCAGCCGGTCAGAGCTCCGACTGACAGCACTCAGAGAGGCCGGCGTCCAGCTGGGCCCTGGGGACAGGCGGCCAGGCCTCGGAGCCTTTAGAAGCCCCCACTTCCCGATCTCCCCTGGCGCAGTCAGGATGCCTCCCCGGCTGAGGGTGGGGGTGACGACGGAGGGAGTGAAGAGGTGGCGGCCAGGCAGGGGAGAGCAGGACAGGATGAGGTCAGCCCCGCCAGGGCTGAAGGAGCGTGAGGGAGAGTCTGCAGAGAGCCGCTGGGGTCTTGCCTACGGGAAAGGCATCTTTAATAATTAACGAAGGAGAAAAAGGCACAGAGTCAGCAATGTGACCCCTGGCATTTTGAAAGTCTGAGCACATGGCCAGCCTCCACAGGAAGCCCCCACTTCCCGATCTCCCCTGGTGGAGTCAGGATGCCTCCCCGGCTGAGGGTGGGGGTGACGACGGGGGGAGTGAAGAGGTGGCGGCCAGGCAGGGGAGAGCAGGACAGGATGAGGTCAGCCCCGCCAGGGCTGAAGGAGCGTGAGGGAGAGTCTGCAGAGAGCCGCTGGGGTCTTGCCTACGGGAAAGGCATCTTTAATAATTAACGAAGGAGAAAAGGCACAGAGTCAGCAATGTGACCCCTGGCATTTTGAAAGTCTGAGCACATGGCCACGCCTCCACAGCCTGCGGTCACAGTGCAGGCGCCCCAGCCAAGGCAGGCTGAGAAGGCTGGGAGCACCCGAAACTCCTGCAACAAGGAAGCTCACCGCCACGCCGACCTAGGACACAGCTGACGAGACCCACAGCTCACCACTGGGTACGTGGAAGGCACGAATGGATACCAGTTCCTATCAATGACTGAAGTTAGCAGGTCAGCGCCAAACAGAATTTTAGTTTTTCTCTTCTCACTTTGCTAACACTCCAGTATCTAACCAACACAATGTTGCTTTCTTCCCGCCTCCCCTCACCCCCCGACGCCCCTGCCCATAGCTATACTCTCATGTGTACAAAGACAAAGATGCTTGGTCCAAGGCTACTTTTTTTTTATGCCGACCTTCATGTCCTCCCTCAGTTCAAGATACAGGGACTATTCTTATTTCCACACAAGGAAAGTGACATCGAGTTCCTTAACGGCAGGGAGATGGTCCAGGGAAGGACAGCTGCACTGGCTTTGCTCCTCATTCCGTCTTTCTGAGCCCGGGCCACCCCAGCGAGAGCCGGAGAGGAATGGCTGTGAGGCGGAAGGAAACCAAGGAGCCTGTGACACAGGCGCCAGGGGGAGGAAGTGCTGTTGGGAGGAGGTGGGTGGGGGAAGCTGCTGCAGAGGCCGGGAGAAGCTCCCTCAGCACCTGGCAGCGTGGAGGAGCACGTCAACACACACACCAAGGCCTCTACCCTGTGCTCGGTCCATCATTTCAAGACCATGCGGTATCTTAAATGAAAAAACAAGACAGCATCTTTGGTCACTGTGTTGCTTAAGAGACTTCTTTACCCAGCTCTTATTTGTACAGTGAAATGAAACAAAGTCTGAGAACAGATGTTTACAATTCTGGTTCCCCCTGTCCCTTCAGTAACCTCTAGGTCAGTGATGGCGAACCTATGACGCCCGTGTCAGAGGTGACACGCGAACTCATTTTTTTTGGTTGATTTTTCTTTGTTAAATGGCATTTAAATATATAAAATAAATATCAAAAATATACATCTTTGTTTTACTATGGTTGCAAATATCAAAAAATTTCTATATGTGACACGGCACCAGAGTTAAGTTAGGGTTTTTCAAAATGCTGACACGCTGAGCTCAAAAGGTTCGCCATCACTGCTCTAGGTTCTCTGTGTCCATGGAAGGGCGGACTCTTAGCCTAAATTCAGGCAAACATAATTTTTGAATATGAAGGCAGAGAAAAATAAATGCCACCGTAAGCCTTCTAGTACACGGATACACACAGCGTATTCTTTCTCCCGGCTCCATACACGAAGGCAAAGCTCATGACCACCAGAGCTGGGCTGGCCACAGCACCACGGAGATGAGATGAGGCCCCCTCACCAGTGCTGACCTCCCAGGGCGCGGGCTGAGGGTTCGCAAGCTGGAAACACATGCCATTAACTGACGTTAATCCACGCCCCCCCCAGGACGTGGTCACACAGAACCGAGGCATCAGAGGGCCCCGGGCACTTGGAGAATGAAGAAGCTGAGTGGAGAGGTGGCAGGGTCGGCACAGTTACTCAGGTGCACAGCCACCCCCAGCAAGCCTCTCTGACCTTCACAGCTTCCCCTCCGAGCACAGCTTCCCTACCAAGTCCACGCACTGTCTCCCCTCCCCGACCACCCACTCACTCTCCTACCAACTCCAATCTGGCCCCGCTCTCCCCCACCCATGAATAAATGCATGCATGTCAAGACCACAGCATCGCTGTGTGGTCCCACCCAAAGGTCACGTCTCTCCCTCCCTTTCACACGGCCTCAGCAGCATCCCACACCCACTCCCGCCTTCTTCACTCTTTCCTGGCTTCTGGTGTCTGAGTTTTCTCTACACTATCCCGCCCCCACCACCAGCCCCCGACCCCAATCTTCCTCCCAACCTCTTCTCTCACTTTCCTCTCTCCCTGGTGATTTCAAGGTGCTCAGATTTTAAAGTCTTTGTAGGCCAAAGGTTGGAATCTCTCCAATGAGCTCCTGACTTGTGGACCCACCGAGTTCTCAATATTGAACAGCTACCTGGGCATCCACCTGAATGCATGTGAAGCTGGAATCTATATCTTTCCCTCCAAAGCCCGCCCCTCTCAGAGGCCGCGCCTGCTATCCCTCATTGTCCACCAGCCACTCAGGCAAAAGCCTGGACATCATGCCAGCCACTCTCGTCCTCTTCTGCACAGTCCATTCACCCAGACCTGCCAGGACGTGTGCAAACAGGCCTGCTCCCTGCGCACCCCACGCCACCACCGGGCGCTCCTGTGCAGACTGCAGCAGCCTTCCACCTGCGCCTTCCTTCCGCCAGCTGCCTGCACCCCCCCCCAGCAGTCAGCGCAGCATGTAACCCACGGGACGGGGCGCCTTCCCTGCTCAAGGCCCTTGGGACAAGGCTCTGGGTCCGCTCCTGCCTGCTCTCCCTGACCTCCCTCTGCCCCTCTGCCCTCTGCACCAGCATGCCACGCCCTTTCCTGCCTCAGGCCTTTGAGCCTCCCCCAGAGGCATGACCAACCCCTCACTAGAAATCACTGGGCTCCCTTCGCCCCACTTCTCAGCACCTGCAACCCGCTGTGCACGTGGCAGGGTCCCCCTAAGCAGAAGCTTCCTGAGGGCTGGGCCCTGTCCATGTGGGTGGAGCCACCCACCAGCCCAGTGAATGGAGGCGAGGGGCGCAGGTGGGCTCAGCTCTCCTGACCATGCAGGAGTCAGAGCTGAGGGCAGCCCTGAGCTGTGAGCACGGCGTTCACAGCCACCCAGGCTGCTACCTGCAGGGAAGCGCCAGCCTCCAGCATCGGGCTGGCTCCACAGCTCTCTCCCACTTGGGCTCCATGGGTCGTCGCTGCGGAGTCGGGTGTTTACCTAAAATCAGCGAGAACACGCGGGCTTGGGGGCTGCCATCCAAGGGGGGGCCTCCTGGGTGGCTGCCTTCCCACCTGTCTGACTGAGGATTCCAAACGCTTGGCGCCCGCCCAGAGTGGGCAGGGTGAGAGCTTACGTTGCCTTAGCAACGCAGTGCTCCTGGGGCCTAGGCTGGAGGTTTCAGATAAATAACTATTCAGAGACGTGAAGAAAACCAGCAAAGCAGAGAGGGACAAAAATGGCAAAAAGGCAAGAAGTAATCCTACAAGCCCGCAACAGTCTAGAGACAGAACGCAGGAGCTGGGAGAGCGCTCCCCTCCCAGGCGTGGCCGCCCACTGGGACGGATCCCAAACAAAAGCCCCCATTGACACAGACATCTGCTACCACTAAACACTTAGGAATCAATAATTTCCTACAGGGTTTTTTCCCTTTGGCTTTAAAGGGTTACTGCCGGCCAGGCTACCAAACCCAACCTTCCCCAAGTCCCCAGCCACCAGGTGAAGTGACTATTAGAACTTCAAAGGAAGAATTTGGTCCCGGAAATGGCCTTATGCTAGTTTTTTCCTGAATAGAGACACCAGGAAAATGTCAGAAGGCAAGTCCAAATCCACACCCTGAAAGACTTGAAGCATAACAATCACATCCCGGGGGATCACATCCCTGGAAGGATGACTAACCTGGTCCGATTTAATTAAAAAGGAAACACAGCAGATTTGATGCAAGGCCTACACGTGTGTGGAAGGGAAGGAGGCCGGGGAGAGGGGAAGAGGAGGGGGAGGGGGGAGGCGGAGGGATCCTCGGGGCTTACCTCAGCACCTGCAGCTGCTCCGGGGAGTTCCGCGACTCGTCCTGGAGGCGCCGCCAGCGCAGGCTTGCCCGCAGCTCCTGCTGCTCCTGGGCCTCGTGGGGGGCCAGCTGCTTAAGCCACAGACACAAACACACGTGCACAAAACACCGCCACTGTTGTCCTTGTGCAAGCTCAGAGCCGCCTGGGCAGCAGCGGCTTTATTTCAGGGAGCGTGGCAAAGGAGGCCTCCTGCTGCCCCTGAGCCCCATCGAACAGGTCAGGAGCCCAGGGCCTCTCAGGTGCTGGAGGAAGAACTAGCTGTTCCCCGTCTCGCTGCCTGTTCGGGAGGCACCCCTGGTCCAGGAACCCACCCCGCCCTGGAGAGAGCAGGCTTCCCTCGGGGCCATTTCCACTGGGATGCCATCCAGCCCTTTCCTGCTTTGTGTCTCTGCACGGGGTGGGGAAGGTCCTCAGCCCCCAGTTTTGTTAAGGGCTGTTTACTGTGGAGCCTGCTAATGCAACCCAGATGGTTCTGTTTGCTTATAACCAGGAACAGTGCAGGCCTGGACGCACTGAGTGGGGGGAGGCCTGCACCTGCCCTGCTGGTCCCGTCAGCCTCTCACTCCTGTACCTCCTTAAGGGAGGCAGCAAAACCTCCACTGGGGAGGGACTCGGTCAGTACCTAGACGCATTTCCGGAAATAAAAGGTCTCTAATGGTTCATTCAACAGACATTTGCAGAGTCTCTGCTAGGCCCCGGGGATATCACGGACACAGCCCCTACCCCATGGAGTCTGGCCGGTGCAGGGGGTAAAGGGGGGGGGGTGGAATAAGAACACCCCCTGAAGGAAGAAGTCAAATGCCTCCTGGCCAACCAGGGGGGTTGGAGGCTTTCCTCTGAGGGTGGTAGGGCCTGAGCTGGTCTCCAGGGAAAGCAGGAGTCAGGAAGAGAGAAGGCTGGCCCGGAAAGAGCCTGATGTGTTTAGGGAACGGCAGGGACGTGGTCAGGCGAGGAGCAGGCTGCATCGGAGAGGGCAGGTGCCAAGCAGTCAGCAGAGGCCAGATGATCTACAGCAAGCATGTCAAACTCGCAGTCCACGGGCTGCATGCGGCCCACACAAATATTTTTGCGGCCCAGCCAATATAACGGTATGTAAGAAACGTTTTATTTATTTATTTATTTTATTTTATTTTTTGAGGCAGCTCTGCCTCTGTATCTATTATTGTTCAAAAGTTTGTAATGGTCTTTATTATCCATGAATGAGTGAGATCATGTGGTATTTTTCCTTCATTGACTGGCTTATTTCACTTAGCATAATGCTCTCCAGCTCCATCCATGCCGTTGCAAATTGTAAGAGTTCCTTCTTTTTTACAGCAGCATAGTATTCCATCGTGTAGATGTACCACAGTTTTCTAATCCATTCATCTACTGATGGGCACTTAGGCTGTTTCCAGATCTTAGCTATGGTGAATTGTGCTGCTATGAACATATGGGTGCATATATCCTTTCTGATTGGTGTTTCTGGTTTCTTGGGATATATTCCTAGAAGTGGGATCACAGGGTCAAATGGGAGTTCCATTTCCAGTTTTTTGAGGAAACTCCATACTGTCTTCCATAGTGGCTGCACCAGTCTGCATTCCCACCAGCAGTGCACAAGTGTTCCTTTTTCTCCACATCCTCTCCAGCACTTGTCGTTTGTTGATTTGTTGATGATAGCCATTCTGACAGGTGTGAGATGGTACCTCATTGTTGTTTTGATTTGCATCTCTCGGATGATTAGTGACTTTGAGCATGTTTTCATATGTCTCTTGGCTTTCTGAATGTCCTCTTTTGAAAGGTGTCTATTTAGGTCCTTTGCCCATTTTTTGATTGGATTGTTTATCTTCTTTTTGTTAAGTTGTATGAGTTCCCTATAAATTTTGGAGATTAGGCCCTTATCAGATATGACGTTGGCAAATATGTTTTCCCACGCAGTGGGTTTTCTTGTTGTTTTGTTGATGGTTTCTTTTGCTGTGCAGAAGCTTTTTATTTTGATGTAGTCCCATTTGTTCATTTTCTCTTTAGTTTCAACTGCCCTAGGAGCTGTATCAGTGAAGAAATTGCTTTGGCATATGTCTGAGATTTTGTTGCCTTTGGATTCTTCTAGAATTTTTATGGTTTCCTGTCGTACATTTAAGTCCTTTATCCATTTTGAGTTTATTCTTGTGTATGGTGTAAGTTGGTGGTCTAGTTTCATTTTCTTGCATATATCTGTCCAATTTTCCCAACACCATTTATTGAAGAGACTATCTTGGCTCCATTGTATGTTCTTGCCTCCTTTGTCAAATATTAATTGAGCATATTGGTTCGGGCTAATTTCTGGACTCTCTATTCTATTCCACTGATCTATATGTCTGTTCTTGTGCCAGTACCAGGCAGTTTTGAGAACAGTGGCTTTGTAATACAGCTTGATATCTGGCATTGAGATCCCACCTACTTTGTTCTTTCTCAGGATCGCTGCAGCTATTCGGGGTCTTTTTTTATTCCAGATGAATTTTTGGAGAGTTCGTTCTAGATCTTTGAAGTAGGCCATTGGTATTTTAATGGGAAGTGCGTTGAATTTATAGATTGCTTTGGGTAGTATGGACATTTTAATGATGTTGATTCTACCAATCCAAGAACATGGTATGTTCTTCCATCTCTTTATGTCTTCCTCTATCTCTTTTTTCAACGTCCTGTAGTTTTCTGAGTAGAGGTCTTTTACCTCTTTAGTTAAGTTTATTCCTAGGTAGCTTAATTTTTTTGGTGCGATGGTAAATGGGATTGTTTTTATAATCTCTCTTTCTGAAA
Organism: Myotis brandtii; assembly: GCF_000412655.1. Taxonomy (NCBI): domain Eukaryota; kingdom Metazoa; phylum Chordata; class Mammalia; order Chiroptera; family Vespertilionidae; genus Myotis; species Myotis brandtii. The sequence goes on along the minus strand of NW_005366075.1, from coordinate 418,256 downwards.
GTTCACTATTGGTGTATAGAAATGCCTCAGATTTCTTGGGGTTAATTTTGTATCCTGCTACATTGCCAAATTCATGTATTAAGTCTAGTAGTTTTTTGATGGAGTCTCTAGGGTTTTGTATGTATAATATCATGTCGTCTGCAAATAAGGACAGTTTTACTTCCTCTTTTCCAATTTGGATGCCTTTTATTTCTTCTTCTTGTCTAATTGCAATGGCTAATACTTCCAGGACTATGTTGAAGAGGAGTGGCGAGAGTGGGCATCCCTGTCTTGTTCCTGTTCTTAGGGGAAATGGTGTTAGTTTTTGTCCATTGAGTATGATGTTGGCTGTGGGTTTGTCATATATGGCTTTTATTATGTTGAGGTATGATCCTTCTATTCCCACCTTGCTGAGAGTTTTTATCAAAAATGGGTGTTGGATTTTGTCGAATGCTTTTTCTGCATCAATTGATATGACCATGTGGTTTTTTTCTTTCAATTTGTTTATGTGATGTATTACGTTTATTGATTTACGGATGTTGTACCATCCTTGCATTCCTGGGATAAATCCTACTTGGTCATGGTGTATGATCCTTCTGATGTACTGTTGGATCCGATTTGCTAAGATTTTGTTGAGGATTTTGGCATCTATGTTCATGAGGGATATTGGCCTGTAATTCTCTTTCATTGTGTTGTCTTTACCTGGTTTTGGTATTAGGGTGATGCTGGCTTCATAGAATGAGCTTGGAAGTGTTCCTTCCTCCTGAATTTTTTGTAGTAGTCTGAGGAGGATAGGTTTTAGTTCTTCCTTGAAAGTTTGGTAAAACTCCCCTGAGAAGCCATCTGGTCCTGGGCTTTTGTTTGCTGGGAGCTTTTTGATGACTGCTTCAATTTCTTCCATAGTTATTGGCCTATTGAGATTTTTAGATTCTTCCTGATTGAGTTTTGGAATGTTGTATTTTCCTAGGAATTTGTCCATTTCCTCCAGGTTGTCTAGTTTGTTGGAGTAGAGCTGTCCATAGTATTGTTTAACAATCATTTGTATTTCTGTGGGGTCTGTTGTTATTTCGCCTCTATCGTTTCTGATTTGGTTTATTTGGGTCCTCTCTCTTTGCTTCTTGGTGAGCCTGGCTAGAGGTTTGTCGATCTTGTTTATCCTTTCAAAGAACCAGCTCTTGGTTTCATTGATTTTCTGTATTGTTTTTTTGGTCTCTATGTCATTTATTTCTGCTCTAATCTTTATTATCTCCTTCCTTCTGCTCACTCTGGGGTTTTCTTGTTGCTCTCTTTCTAATTCTTTGAGTTGAAGAGTTAGATGATTTACTACCATTTTTTCTTGTTTTTTGAGATAGGCCTGTAGAGCTATAAACTTCCCTCTCAGGACTGCTTTCATTGTGTCCCATAGGTTTTGGATTGTTGTGTTTTCATTGTCATTAGTTTCCAGGATGTTTTTAATTTCTTCTTTGATGTCATTGGTAACCCAATCAATATTTAATAACATGCTATTCAGCTTCCAAGTGTTTGAGTATTTTGGGTTGTTTTTATTGTAGTTTATTTCTAACATTATGCCATCGTGGTCTGAGAAGAAGCTTTTTATGATTTCAATCTTCTTGAATTTGTGGAGACTTTGCTTGTGACCCAATATGTGGTCTATTTTTGAATATGTCCCATGAGCACCTGAGAGGAATGTATATTCCATGGCTTTGGGGTGAAGTGTTCTGAAGATGTCAATTAAGTCCATCTGATCTAGTGAGTCATTTAGGATTGCTGTTTCTTTGCTGATTGTTTGTCTAGCGGGCTTATCCAGTGGTGTCAGTGGTGTATTAAAGTCCCCTACTATGATTGTATTGTTGTCGATCTCTCCTTTGATATCTTCCAGGAGTTTTTTTATGTATTTGGGTGCTCCTGCATTGGGTGCATATATGTTTACCAGGGTTATATCTTCTTGTTGTATTGATCCCTTTAGTATTATGAAGTGGCCTTCCTTATCTCTGGTTATGGCCTTCACTTTGAGATGTATTTTGTCCGATATAAGTATTGCTACCCCAGCTTTCTTTTCCTTTCCATTTGCCTAACTTGTTACAATATCCTGTTATACATAATCATTAATAACGAACTACAACGTTCGCTAATGACTGATCACTATAATCGTGTTGCATTCATTTCCCTTACACGCCTTATGCACAGGCGCACCACTTCTCTCCACTAATACTAGCAGTGAATATTCTAGCAGCCAATTGCCATGTCATTCGTCTTGGACTGACTTATTTGGTGTGTGCAACAGGAAATATTTTGCTTTTGGAGAACAAGAAAAATAGGTTTGTTTGCATTATGCTTATTAATTTGTGCAGTTATTCAGTGTCTGGTAAGTTAATGTTCAAGAAAAAATATTAATTTTTATTAAAATGTTCTATTATTTTATGTTAACGATGACTCATTTATTTCAGCACCTGCAATCAGCTGTCAGCAGCATGTCTCTATCAAAATAAACCTACGTTTCTATGAAAATGGAAGCTTTTGGTTTTTTACGGCCCACATTAACTTAAACCGTTATTTGGCCTATTATTTTATGTTAACGATGACTCATTTATTTCAGCACCTGCAATCAGCTGTAGTCAGCATGTCTCTATCAAAATAAACCTACGTTTCTATGAAAATGGAAGCTTTTGGTTTTTTACGGCCCACATTAACTTAAACCTTGGTTATTTGGCCCATGTTAGCCTTTGAGTTTGACATGCTTGACCTACAGACTTTGTATGTCCTGTTGTTATGAACTGAGTTATGTTCCCTCCCCCCAAATTCATAAGTGGAACTCTAACCCCACATGTGACTGTATTGGAAATGGGGCTGTTAAAGAGGTAGATAAGGATGAGAAGGCCATGGAGGCGGGGCCCTAGTTCCATGGGACTGGCGTCCTTCTGAGAAGGGAAAAGACACCAGCACGGCTCTCTCCACAGCAGCACCGACGGCACCGTGAGAAGGTAGCCGTCACCAGCCAGGCAGAGAGGTCAGGCCTGTCAGCACCCTGATCTTGGACTTCCAGCCTCTAAAACTAAGAAAACGGGTCTGTTCCAGCCTCCAGTCTGTGATGTGCTGTCCTGGCTGCAGGCTGCTTAAGACCCCTGTGAGAGTTAGACTTTATCCAGGCTGATGACCGGTGTGCGGTCCAATCTGGCATCCGACTCAACCCACTTGTCCCCACAGATGCCACTCGGAGCGGAAGGCGGACTTCTGTCTCCTTGCCCAGGGATTGCGCACCCCCCACTCTGCCACGCTTGCCTGTGCGACCTCACTCGCTCCTCACCGGGGGACCCTACTGCTGCCTGGGAGTCCGGGAGGTGGCCCACCCTGCCCTGCCCTGAGCACCCTCTCCCGCCGGGAAGGCCTGCTATGGGCACTTGTCAGGGACCAGCACCAGCTGTCTCACTCAGCCTTCAACAGAAGGGGTCAGAGTGATGGACGTGCTCGGGAAATATTTCCAAACTCGGTGCTAGAATGGCCACTCTGCCTCGGGGGTCGTGCTTTCCCAGATGGAGTTATTGCATCACCTGAAGGGGATGAGCTGGGCTGCCCTCACGCCAGGCCAGGGGCAGCGGAGGGACAGAGCAGCCTCAGCTCCTCCTTTCCTGTTGAGCTGACGACAGCAGTCACCCCCTGAGACAGGACTGCGGGATCTGCTCACCTGGCCTGCCCACCTTTGGGCTGCACAGTGTGTGGTGATTACCTCTCTTTTGTAAATATTTTCTTCTTCCTTCCCGTGTGCTTTTATTATCACCTCAACTAGACTCTGCCCTCTTCCAGAGCAGGGCTGTGTCCTACTCTCCATTCTCCCTGCAGATCAGCACCGGGCGCACAGGGAAGGGGTGCGGCTGAGAGTTGCAGCCAGGCCAGGCTTGTGCTGTGTTGGCGGAGAGGCATTCAGGGCAGTAAGGAGTTCCCACAGGGGAAGGGCGGTGGAGGAGTGCTCGCTGGGGATGCCGGAGACAGAAGGACAGAGAAATCCTCATCTGATGCCTGAAATATACCCGCAATTACCAAGAGTAGCACAACTCTGACTGCCTCAGCATGGAAGCACCCCAGGGAAGGAATGGTGGTAGAGGCACACTTATATGAAACCTATTTAACCTTGGCCGAATGCCCACTATGTGTCAGGCACTGTGCTGGGCTCATTTACACATTATGCTATTCAACCTGCAGGGTAAGCACTCTCATACCCACTCTACAGATGGGGAAACTAAGGCTCAGGGAGGCTGGCGAGCAGCAGAGCTGGGATTCCAAGCCTGGTCAGACTCGGAATGCAGCCACTTTCCCCTCATCTGCCACGCTGGCCCCTCTTCCTGGGACTCTGGCAGGGGACTCAGACGTGCACACTGCCAGCGCCACAGGGGTGGAAGGTCGAGCAAGACACAGCCCTGCTCTGAACGAGGTCGCAGTCTGCTGTGAGGAAGGGAGGAAGAAGAAGAAAGTGGGGAAAGAGAGGTGAGTTAGTATAGGGTGCCCCAAAATTCACGCAAGAAGTAATTTTGATAGAAAACACAGGTTTATAATTAAAAATTGTAAATTTTTTATTGATTCATAAAGTATACAGTATAGGGTTATGTATGGAATAGCACATCGGGTCAATGGCCTCCACGGCTTTGCTGGCACATACGCAAAGCCGTGGTCTTCATTGGTCTTCATTGTCCCTGCTCCTGGGCCATAATTGGTACTTGGTAATGCTTATCAAATTGAAGGGATTGAAATCAAAGGGCAACAGATATTAGAATCTGATTCAATAAACCAAGTAAAATTAGTTAGGCTTCTTTTGTTGTTGTTGTTAATGCTCACGCAAAATTCAAATCTTGCGTGAATTTTGGGACACCCCATACGAGCATTCGCCGTTCCTAGAAGAGAGAGCCATCAGGCCGGGCCACCCAGAGAACGTGACCCTGAGCCCGTCCCTGAGAAACAAATGGATTTCAACACGCAGAAGGAATCTGAACGAAAGCATACAGGTGTGCACAATCGTGGGAACTTAGAAAATGTACGGGGTGGAAATGGAAGGGGAAGAAAAGGGACCAAATATTGGACACTAGAAAGGAAGCAGGAAGTAGGTTCGCTGCCATGTCCTCCTTGGAACTGGCGGCCAGTTCTTCAAAGCAGAGGTGGTACTGGGAATGTGCTGCCCAGGTCTGGCCTCTGGGTGTGTCAGTTTACATATTTTTTAAGTTAATAAATTTCACAGAAAAACCCAAATTTGTAACTTTCTCTAAAAAGACCAGGCGCCTAGGCTCTCTTGAGCCCTCCCTGCAACATGACAGTGGTTAGGGCTGAGGACAGCTGCCCGTTCGCCACAGTTCCCATCACCCCCTAATCTTTAACGCCAACTGCTTCGTTCCTTCCTGGCCAGCAGGCAGCTGAGATTCTGACGTCTGATTTAACTTTCAATCTCACTATTGAACCAAACACAGTCACTGTCGCCACAACCGCAGCACAGAGGAGCTTGAGTAGCCGGCGCACGGCCTTTCCTGCAGGTCTTGGCTCACCTGTCCCTGCTCTCCTAGCTGCCTTTCCTTCGCAGTGCTCCCTCCCTGACGTGGTGAGGAGGATGCTGTCTCTCTCTCCTCTGGCTATGTCCCCGCAGGCGCAGGGACTTCCCCTCCATCATACAGCCCCCTCCCAGCCGCCAACGGCGCAGTGAGCACTCAGTACATGTCTGTTGAATGAAGGAGTGACTGTGAATAGAACTTGACTCCAGGGAGTGAAATGTTTGGGGTCACTTTAAACCTACCTGCTGTGCTTTGGCCCAGAATACATCTTCCAAGTGAGTGGCAAACCCTTCACTCAGCCACTCCTCCGTCCAGTCGCGGGCCCCGATGGCCAGGCCAAACCAGGCGTGAGCAATTTCATGGCAGAGCCGGGTCCCACAGAGGTGGCTCCCTCCGGCCAGGGTGCTCTGAGAGAGGAAGACGATGTGTGGGCTGTGGGTGATGGGGGAGAAAACAGAGTCTTGTTAGAGCCTGTCCTGGCGGCTGCCGGGCGGGCCCTCCGCCCGAGCCTGCTGTTATCATGTGCATGCTCGGTCATGACCGAAGGGCCGAGCTCTGATGCTCTTAGACACACACAAAGTGGCCGTTTACACTCCTGGCGGCGGTTCAGGGGCCGTGGGTGCCAAGCGGTTGTCTCCGCCCTGGAACCTATCACCCTGCACCCAGGTTCACACTGAAGACACTACGAGGCGATGGGAGCGTTTACTGGGGAACCTGGACGAGAAAGGAGGGCAGGTGTGAGAACGCGCAGCCCGTGCTGTCAAGAGATGATCAAAGAAGGCCCTGCAGCCAAACCCCAAGGCTTCCAAGCAGACTGGGGAGTCGTGCAGGGCAGGGAAGCTGGGAAGCAGGGAACCCAAAGTTTCCCTTTCAGATGGGCTGTTACCGCGTTAACAAACTAGCAGGTGCCATGATGGGCGACTTTGCCAAGACACGCAGATAAAAGTGGAGTCTCTGTAAGGCAAAGACTGTAAGTGGTATCATCTCCTATCTTAGATGTTTACTTATTCACATGGCATAAAAAATCATGCAGAGAGAGAGAGAGAGAGAGGAAGGAGTTAACCCACTGGCATAAAAAATCATGCAGAGAGAGAGAGAGAGAGAGAGAGAGAGGAAGGAGTTAACCCAACCAGGTGTGCAAACGGCCCCAGGGCTGGCACCAGCCGGGGAGATTTATCTAATCTCATTTTCCATACTTTGTTTTGAAACTCAAAACACCACGATTAGAACTGCACACAAGAAATGCGAGGGAGGGAGGCTGGAGAGAGGAGGCCAGCAGAGCAGCCCTGTGCTCCCACCTGCGGCATCCCTCATTAGCCACAGCTTGTTTACGGTCTTATTAATGAAGAGTTTGCTCTTTAACAACCCTCTCCTCCATCAGCTGAACAAAAACAGTTGTGAAACCTCCCAAATCAAGAAACTGTCCACACCGGTTTCTTCCTTCAAAAGCCATGGGTGGGTGAGCCATCATGTGGGCTCCGCACAAGCCAGGACTGCTCAGCTCTGTCCTCCGCCCCCACGGCCACCAGGAGAGAACACCCCACCTGCATTTCTCTTGCACAACATCACCCATTCGGCCCAGAGAGCACAACTGAAATCACGGAGTCGGGTGCCAAAACAGACAGCTTTTATGTGAAATAATAACAGGGCAGACACGCAGATGAAAAAGCGTCTGCCAGGCTCTTGCCAGAATCCACCAGAAACTCCAGATAATAAAAGTGCAGGGGGGGGGGGCATCTCGGACATGGGGGCACCCATAGTAGTTCAGAGCACTGATTCCGAAAAAAATAGGGAAAAAGGAAGGGAGGAAGGAGGAAGGGAGGGGAGAGGAAAGAAGGAAGGGGGGGAGGAAGCAAGGAAGGGAAGGAGAGAACTGAGGACAGGAGCTGACAGCGCCGGCTGCACCCTGGCCCGTCAGTCGGTGAGCCCGGCTCCGGCATGGGCAGCGCTGCAGAGAAAAGCCACAGCCATGCACCAAGTAAATAACATTCCAGACATAATGCTGGCAGCACTTCACCCTCTGGGCTAAAACAAAACACAAGAAAGACCAGGCCTCACACAGGCTCACAGACAAGCCTGCATCCGAAGGGCCTGCCGTAGACCCCGATGCTGCGGGTTACAGAGACGCTGGGCTGACCTGCGGGCTCCGCGCAGGAAGGTTACCCAAGCCGAGGACTGTTCTGAAGAAAAGCCTGTCCTGTCCTCGTGACCCGCTCACTGCTTTGTCCCAGTGGGGAAGCCTCTCCAAGGCCCATTTATGCAAATATCAGGGTGGCCCAGCCTGAAGGCCTGCAGCTGTGTGGGCTTCTCCCTGCAGCAGTCTCCCCCACACCTCCTTCCCACGGCCCGCAGCCTGGAGACACAGCCCCGGCTGGGGTGGCGGGTTGGCTCAGGACAGGCGCTGGCATTGCTGGGACCCCAGCTAACTTCCCCCGTGCCGTCCGTCCTTCGTCCTTTCTTCCCGGCGGGTCAGTGCACTGCCCACTGTCCTCTGAGAAGGACCACAGCCTCTGGACAGGAAGGAAGGCGCTCCACTGGACGTGAATGACCCTCCCACCGTCAGTGGGAAAGCGCGAGAAAAGCCACTTCCCAGTTGAGAGCCAGACCCCAAAGCCTCCTGCAGTAGAGTCTGCCCTCAGGTTGGGCTTTCCCTGTGGACTGTTCTGGGGTTTTAGTTTCTTATGAAGGAAATGGCTTCTTGCTTAAAACTAAATTAAAACACAGAACGAGGTTTTGATAACCTTTCTCAAGGGTTGTTAACAAAATCCTATATAACAAAAGGCTAATATGCAAATCGACCAAACAGCGGAACAACCAGTTGCTATGATGCGCACTGACCACCAGGGAGCAGACGCTCAATGCAGGAGCTGCCCCCTGGTGGTCAGTGCTCTCCCACAGGGGGGGCGCCACTCAGCCAGAAGCCGGGCTCACGGCTGGTGAGCACAGTGGCGGTGGCGGGAGCCTCTCCTGCCTCTGGGGCAGGCAGACATTCCCCGAGGGGTTCCGTACTGTGAGAGGGCGCAGGCCGGGCTGAGGAATCCCCTCCCCCCCTCCCCCAGTGTATGAATGTCGTACACCAGGACTCTAGTTCTGACATAAAAGGACCAATAGAATATTCTTTGAAGGAGAATTTCCTCCTCTCCTTTTAACCCTAAATATCAGAACTTCTCACGGTAAGTAGAATTTTTAAATTGCTTTTTTCAACAGCGAGTAAAGAAAAGTATAAAGCTCCTAAGTTCACCTCACAGAGTGATATTAAATGTTCCTTTACCCAGAGGGAACCTACTTCATGCCTACCTTCCGAGCAGAAGGAATGGCTTAGAATTTTCTACGCCTACCTCAGCCTTGATTTATAAGTCTCACCCCTGGCTCCTCACGCACCCGAGTTCTCAGCATCTATTCATGGCCCTAATCAGCCACAGCTCATCCGTCTTCAGGCTGACAGGGCCCGGTTGAAAACCGGTTGCCTTTTTTCTTTTTTTTCCCCCCTGAAAGGGCCTGTGTCAACTGCCTCTAAAAATGCCAAATTGTCGATTCATCATCATTACAGAGGATGAAGGTAATCACTAGAATGACCCTTTTTTTCTCTATCACAGAATTTATCATTTTTCCCCAATAAGAGATGGCCAGGAAAATATTTTCAACTCGCAGAAAGCGCCAGCCCTCTCGCGTGTGTCCTCCATCACGTTCTCTGTGGCTGCACGTGGTGGGGGAGGGCCCAGCGGGCAGAGCGGCTGCAGGCGGCACGTGTTCTCATCCCCCCCGGAGACCACCAGCGGCGCTGCCTCCCCACAAGCTCCTTCTAAACGATGCCCCTCCGAGATGACAAATATCATTTTCGGTTTCTTAAGATTGTTCCTGAAAGCTGCCCACCCCCCCAGATGAGAAGACTGTGTGGGTTCATTTAAAAGATGCTTCATTTAAAAGATGCTTCGACCAGAAAGGGGTGGCGTGCCTTCATCCCCGGGGCTGCTGCAGCCCTGTGGGAGGGTTCGGTCTGGAGGAGATGGAGGATTTCACCAGACCCTACGCAGGGGCTGGCTGGGAGTGAGGTCTGCTGTGTCCAGGGAGACGTGACCAGCGTGGGCCATCTTGCTTCTCAGCACTCACAGGCTGTGGTGGGACCCAGAGGACAGGAAATGGCTTTTGGTTTAGGACAGTGGTCGGCAAACTCATCAGTCAACAGAGCCAAATATCAACAGTACAACGATTGAAATTTCTTTTGAGAGCCAAATTTTTTAAACTTAAACTATATAGGTAGGTACATTGTTATTAACTTAATTAGGGTACTCCTAAGGCTTAGGAAGAGCCACACTCAAGGGGGCAAAGAGCCGCATGTGGCTCGCGAGCCGCAGTTTGCTGACCACGGGTTTAGGACAAGAAGAGCCCTGGGCCACCCCTCCCATCATACTGGAGCCGGTACCCCTCCCCTCAGGGGAGCAGAGTCACTTTATACAGTCCCTGCGACATGCGGACAGGACACAGACTCATCATCAAGCTTGAACTTCTTGTGGGTTCAGAGATTTTCTCACTTTCAATGGCACATGAAGCCCATGTCCCATTAGAAAAAGGAAGGAAAACCAAAAAACGTGGAGACGGAGGCTCCTTTCCCTCCAGAGTCAACCTGGATAGTTCTAAGGGTCTCATGGCCCCCTGAGAGCTGCAGGCACGACTCCATTCCGTGCTCATTTAGTCTGGACGCCTGAAGAGCAGACTCCCAGCGCCCGGGGCAACCTGAAAGGGGGGCAAATGCCCTTCCCCTCCCTTGGGTTCAGAACAGGTTTCCTCTTTTCTTCTCGGGGTGTGGCATGAAACCTGCCAGCACCTAACGCAATGCCGGTCCGCCCCTGCATCTCCGCCCCCTCCCCTGGAGAGTCTAATGGTGGGCATGCACCCCTTGTCCGGAGGCAGAGGCCTGGCGTGGGGGACCTGGCAGGGCCCCTGCGCCCTCTGCTGACTGCTCTGTAGGACTGGTCATCTTCCTGTGCCCATCTGGCATCTGTGGTGGCCACAGAGTTGGTCTTTAAACTGCAGCCGTAGGAGATGGAATGTTCCTTTGTGGAAACCAGTTCTGAAAACGTAAGGAAAACTTACTACATCTGATCAACATGGGGATTTAGGTTTGAGAGAACATGATAACAGTAGTTAGTGTAAGTTTTTCTTTGAAAATCCTGAATAGCAAATAGGCAGCGCATTATCTACTCATCTGTCTGAGTGAACTTTGGGTTAGAACGCCAGTGTGACTGCAGCGAGAGTGGCTGCAGAAGCCCCGGCTCCACTCACAGGCTCCAACCCATCCCGTCCTCCCCCTAAAGACTCACACTGTCCGAGAGACTGCACTAGGCACTGAATTTTACACCATCTCATTTAGCCCACCCATGGCCTCAGGAGACAGATTTTATCATCGCCACTTCACCGATGGTGAGAACTGAGGCACAGGGAGGTTAGTAACCAGCTCAAGGTGAGAACTGAGGCACAGGGAGGTTAGTAACCAGCTCAAGGTCACACAGCTGCCGACTAAGGGAGCCAGTACTTTAACTCACACAACTTTGACCCTGAAGCTTTACTCAGACCCACTCTGCAGGGCTCACTGGGTTTAGACCTGTGGCTGCGGGGCTCCACCCCTCTATGGCAGCTGCTGCCCATAGTGGGGGGGCATTGTTCCCTAGGAGCTCCGTCTTCAGAGTCTCCCCACCCCCCAAGGAAAGCCACCAGCCATGGCCTGGGACCTCTGCTCCTTAAAGCCACACCACAGCCGGAGCTGGCTGGAGGTTACCAGGCCTTTGATCAGCAAAGCTTTGGCCTCTTCCTGGTGAGAAGGCAGGTGGGGTGAGGGTCTGGAAAACCGAGACCACCTTTGACAGAGCAGTGGGCACTTGATTTCTGCAACACCAGGCCACTCGTCCACAGCCCACAGCCCTCAGCCCTGCGTGCGCGTGGAGGCGGCGCTAGCACCGAATTATCAGGTGTTGGCTGCACCTCGCTGGCTACCCTGCCTGAGGAAGGTGGTGGGTTGGTTATGCTCATCTAAAAGCTGAATAAAGCTGCAAGTGGATGTCTCAGGTTTTACAGCTAAAGCATCAGAGGGGAAAAAAACAGTATCTGATTGGATTTTCAACTTGATAGGGACTCCTTTCCCTCTAAGGCAGTGGTTCTCAACCTTGGCTGCACATTAGAATCACCAGGGAATCTTTTTAAAATCCTGATTTCTGGGCCTCATCCTCTGGAAATTCTGTTTTTTTGTTACTGAAATTCTGTTTCTTTGTTACTAATGTTGTGGCCCCACCCCATAACAAAGAAACAGAATTTCCGGAGGATGAGGCCCAGAAATCAGGATTTTAAAAAGATTCCCCGGTGATTCTAATGTGCAGCCAAGGTTGAGAACCACTGCTAAGGGGCCTATTCAGCCCATGGAGTCTGGATTCTCACAGTATAGAACCAGGAAACAATGCTTTGTTTTGTTTTGAAGTTACTGAGCACTCTGGGGGTTTGGACAGCAGGGACACACCGTACCCACACTCTGTGAGCACTATTGGTTGTAGCTGCGCATGTCCCCCGAGCCACCACTGCCTCTCCCATGATGAGAGCTGTGCGCTTCCTGCAGGATCTGGAGGACTCCTGGCGAGTGGTTGCCCTTTAAAACCTGCTGGCGGCCCCCCGAAGCACCTGGATGACAAAATGTGATGCTCTCCATTCCCTCAGCCCCACTGCCGTCCTCCCAGCCAGGGCGATGATGTCTACTCCCATAACAAGAGCTAATAAAATCAGCCTCCTCTGTGATACAGGGAAAATCTTTATTTAATAAAATAATGCGTTTTGCTCCACTCCCAGAACAGCAATCAAGTGGCACGACGGAGAACCACAACAGCTCACCCCGCTGGTTGCTGCTGTGTGTCCAGGTCTGCCGGGTGTGGCCCTGTGGGAGCTAGGAACGTTGCTTCATGAAGGGGCACACGGGGCAGTTTGCACTGCCCTCCGTAAGACGGGGTGGTTAGGAGGCTCCTTTGAAACACAGTGTATGCACTCTCCGGATCCACCAATTGTTTTCCCATGTTCCCCGTCTAGAGAAAATAAAATTTCCCCAAAAGCACTCAGACAGTTAACTGGGGAGGGGGCATCGGTTGCTTCCACAGCTGAGAGCACCCACCCACGTGGAGTGTGGCGCTCTGGGAATCTTTACACAACAACTAAATCTGAATTTCAATCAGACAACAAATACTTTTTCAGTGTCTGCTCCTGTGAAACACAGAGTTAATGAAGCTGCTGTAATGATCATAACCTGCATGCCTTTTTCCATACGAACAACTATAAAGCCACTTTTGCCTGTTGCTGTATTTGCTAAACCTGGAAATTCTACCTGGGGGAGCGGGGGTGGGGCTTGTTAAACAGATTGCTGGGCCGCCACCTCCAGACACTCTGACTGGTAGGCCTGAGTGGCACCTGAGAATCCGCCTTTCGATGCAGGTCCCAGGTGAGGCTGATGTTGCTGGTCCAGAGAGCCAGGGATCTACACTGTGGTGGCTGCACAGCATTAACTTAAAAAACAAAAATCCATTGCCAAAGTTTATAAGTGGGAAGATTTTACCTAGAAATCCAGATTTTCAAATTATATTGAAAATCTGAAAATCTGGCCATCCTAGGCCCACAATCCCATGTAGCAACTTAGCTGAGTGGCTGCTGGCCCTTTTAGATGGGCTCAGCTCTCTACCACTCTTCCTGTCTCCTCGCCACTGGCTGAGTCCACGTGTCATTTATAACCACGTGCGCGCTCACTCCCCCTTTCCTCCAGCAGGATTCAGAGAAAAGCGAAATGCCGTCTCCATCACCAGTAGGCAGAGAAAACCAAGCTTTTCTCAGAGGATGCTCTGCCCAATCGGCTCATTTATTTTTGCAACCTGACCCCTCATAAGCATTTGGATTTGATTTGCTTAGTTTTCCGTATGAAAAATTCTACTATCAGCCTTGTTTGTGGCTGTAAAATGGTTTGGCAAACCATTTTTAACTGGAGAGGGCAAAGGCATACGTTTCGGCCTAGTTCAAGTCAGTCACTAGAAATCCCATATTATCAGGAGTAGAATTAATTAGGTTTATTGTATTTTTGAAATCCAAACACAGTTTCAATTATTACTTGCTACTAATGGCTTATAATGAAGGCAGAGCTTGTTAGCTCAGCAAACAACCCGCAAGTCTGTTTCAAGTGTAAACAGAAGGCAAATGCATGAATTAAACGAATGAATTCACCGATTGTGCTCCCCGGGCTGTAAAGAAGCATTCAGCGGCCACAATGTGTATCACCCACCACCTTTGTTCACAGGGCGCGCCTGCTCCAGCTTTCTTTATGGGGCAGAGACCTTCCGAGGGGTCTCCGACAACGTAAATTCTCTGAATTTTTGAAAGTGCTCATCTGCATCAGTAAGTGCCCTTAAGGATAAGGGATCACCTGGCTCCGGGGGGTTCCTGAAACGCTGTGCTGTTAACAGTAGCCGTTTCATCTCGAACTGTGACTCATGAACAGGCCGACCAGCAAGCTGGCGGAGATGAAGGGACAAGACTGCCCATATTCCCAGGGTGGTCCTACAGAGTATGGGACAGATGGTCATTCTCAGAGGTATTCAACTTAACAGCATTCCCCTTTAAAAGGTAATAAACCGCACCAGGAACAAAAATAAACAAACAAAAGGTTTTGCTCTCCAAAGTCTCCTGGTTTTAACAACCTTTTGTTTAAAATTACCAGCCCTGCATTTCTTCTCTCCAAATGGAATGCATCAGGTTTATTGGCTAGCTGCAGTTAAATCCCACTTCTCTGCACGGTTCCCTTGACTTGCCATTCTTGGATGTGTTCGCCAGGGTGCGAGGGTGGGGGAGGATCACAGGAGTTCCTCTCCTTCTGGAAAATTCCTAGCTCCATGTCCCCATTCCTCGGTGGCTGCCATCTTGTGATTGGAAAGGCACCTGGGTCCCTCTGGAATGTATTCGGCTGCAAGTAACAGAAGAGACAGCTAACGCTGGCACACACGAGGAGGCTTGTTTTTTTTCTTTCTTCTCACAAGGCCCCTGGAGCAGTGGTTCTCAACCTGTGGGTCGCGACCCCTTTGGCGGTCGAACGACCCTTTCACAGGGGTCGCCTAAGACCATCCTGCATATCAGATATTTACATGACGATTCATAACAGTAGCAACATTACAGTTATGAAGTAGCAACGAAAATAATTTTATGGTTGGGTCACAACATGAGGAACTGTATTTAAAGGGCCAGAAGGTTGAGAACCACTACCCTGGAGGAAGGGGTTGGTTCAGTGACTGAGCAATGCAGTCAGCGCTCTAGGGCTTTCTACCTTCCCACTCTGCATTTCCTAGCACGTCCACTCTTGTCCTCATGCTTGCCACCTGATGGTCACACGTTGGCCACCACAGTTCCAGGCATCACCTTCATGTTCAACATAGCAAATAAGAGGGGGAGGGGTGCTGTGCCAGCAACTACTATCCCTTTTATCAGGAAAGCAAAACTTTTCATGGAAAGCCTATATTTTTTCCCGCACCCCCTCCCCCCGCAACTCCCTTAGCATGGCTCCTTCTGATTCTCCGGGGAAGAGAGAGGAAGGGTTTGCCTAAGGGTGTCGGGCTCATAGCCCACCGTTAGCTACAGCAATCCAGCAGAACCCTCTTCCTCGGAAATATTAGTCATTCCTTGTCATCATTTAGAATGCAAATGGTTTCCGAAGGGAAACGTTAGCAATGCATCCGTGATATTGTTCTAAACAGGAGGCATCTGAGCACAGGGCCTGAGGGTGGGCAAGTACGGGGAAGTCAAACACACAGTCTTTCTATTTCCTAACCTCCATGGCTGCTGGCTGGCTTCTGGACTTCCCTTTTACCTTCTTACAGTGCACGGAAGACCAAACCCTAGAGAAGCTACAGGCAGGACGGGGTTGAGTGGCTTTAGGGGCTCGGGCTTTGGACCCCTGGCTCCCTCACTTAGCAGCTGCATCACTGCAGCAGTTTCCTTTGCAGCTGCAACAAATTACCACACACTTGGTAGCTTAAAACAACACAAATTTATCATTTTTCAGTTCTGCAGGTCAGACGCCTGACACGGGTCGCACTGGGTGAAAATCTATGCTGTTAGCAGCCAGGCCCCCGGGTGTCAGGTGGGAGGCGCTGGAAGGGGCACGGGCCTTCCTGAGGGTTGGTCATGCTCTGTTCCCTGGTCACTGATGTGCATTTTGTGGACATCAGACGACACACATGCACTTCCCTGCACGTGCTCTGCTTCATAGAAAAGCTGAAAACAAACCCACAAACAAGTATTTTGGGAGGTCTCCATTTCTGCCTGGAGAAATCAAGGCAAAGATTAAGCCAGAGCCCCATCCATAGGGACAGAAACGAGGCCAGAGACTGGGCAGCCTGCCCCACAGCCCTTCAAGTTGAATGTAGTTGAGGCCAGTTCCCAACACTAATTATACATGTATTTTTTAAAGCTCTTGAGGAAAATGTTGTTTTCATTTGCTTTTGCCATAGCGTTGCATTTCTTTTGCAAGTGAAAGGTACCTTGTATCCTTCAGACACACCTGTAAAAACAGAACTGATACTGTCATATATACATGTCTGCTTCATTTTCTTTCAGACACAGTGGAAAACATGCCATAATAATAAACCCCTTTTCCATCCTGGGCAGCTGGAAAATTACATTATGATTGAAATGACATCATTCAGCCACGACGCCGAGCCAGCAGCTGTTCTGAGAAATCTGGGTGAGGCAGTGACAGCATGGATGTGAACGCCACTCGGCAATGAATCCCACCCTTTTTATTAGCAAACAGCTTTTTTATTGCCATGACATTTAGAAAATGAAACGAAGGCAGCTACATCGTCTGAGGCCACTGATCACCCAACATCCCTTATCTCTGAAACTAACCACAATGGCCAAAACAGGACAAGGATGAGAGCAGGGGGAGCGGAGGAGGCCGGGTGACAGCGCCAGGGCTGCGGTGGCTCCGGGGAGTGGCTCAGCCCTCTCTCCACTCTGTCCATCAATTGTTTCTGAAGTGGCCGCAAGCAGCAGCAGCTATAACACTGGCATAAGCAGTAGTAGTAATAGCAACAGCAGTAATTATAGTACTATGATATATCCTTTGATGTAGACAGTTGATGTTCTGTAACAAAATACGCTAGGCAAAGCCCAGCATGCTTACTAGGCAAATATAACATCAGGACAGGCCCCGACTCTCCTCCAACTTTTCAACTTTCAGGACGAACCACATGAAATTGCTGATATCTGACCATTTTCTACCTCCCAAACTGGGCAATTTCATGTGGCTCATCCTACTAGACCCGTGGTCGGCAAACCGCGGCTCGCGAGCCACATGCGGCTCTTTGGCCCCTTCAGTGTGGCTCTTCCACAAAATACCACGTGCAGGCGTGCACGTACAGTGTGATTGAAACTTCATGGCCCATGCGCAGAAGTCGGTATTTTGTGGAAGAGCCGTTATTTTGTGGAAGAGCCACACTCAAGGGGCCAAAGAGCTGTGGTTTGCTGAGCTGCAGTTTGCCGACCACTGGACTAGACTGTCCCTCCCTCACCCAAGGCCCTTCTTTGCAAAAATGTCAGGAGCTGCCACAGATCTAGGGGAATGCCCATACTTCTCCAGCCACAGAGCATGAGGAAAGCTGCTGCATCCCTCGGCGGAGGAGTGCAGGCGACAGGCCCTCGGCAGAGGACACGGTGCTGTCCGCAGAGAGGGCTGGACCCCAGGCCAGAGCCCCCGGAGCTTTGCCTGCTCAATGCGAAGCCATGTGTCTGAGATTAGAAGCAGATCCTCAGTCAACAGCAGAGCAGGAGTGGCCTGAGCAGGAGACTGAGCAGCAATCACTCCCCAGCCCCGAGGGCGGCTGAGCGGATCTGTCGCTGATGTGCCACCCGAGCCGTGTCTGCATGCCAGAGGGAACGAGCTGGGTTCCCTGCGGAGGCCGCCATGCCCACCAGCCTGCCGCAGCTGCCTGCGCCGCCTTCCCCAATGGAGCCACCCGCAGGGCTCAGGCATCGCGTGGACCCAGGCTCCACTGGGAGACAGCAAGCTGTTCGGTGCTGCTCCCCACGAGGGAACACGGGTACCATATTCTTCCAGCCAGCTGCCGGGAAGGCCTCTGGGGAAAAGAACAGGCCTGGGGGTGAGGAGGGAAGATGCAAGTGTGGGGCACCGTCGAGGAGAAGAAAATCAGTCCCCAATGCGGGAAGAAGAGCAAGTCTAGGCAGGACCTGCTCATCCCCAGGCCGCCAGACGCTGGCTCGCAGCAGTTCTGTGAGCTGGGGGGATAAGACTGGTTCTGGGATCCCTGGGCACTCAGGCCAAAGGCACCTCAGAGACCCACCGTCCTCATTCTCCTGTGGGAACACAACGACCCAGAAACCCAGGCCCAGGGCCGCACGCTGGGAGCGGCCTGTGTGCCACAACCGTTCTGGTCAGGTCCCGGTCTGAAGGACACATTGTTCGAAACTGGCTTATAAACGACAGGCTCCCCCGTCCCAGCAGCGCAGCCCGAACCTGGGCACTAAAGCTAGCGCGGCGATGCAGGGCAGACGGCGTGCGCCGCCCGCTACCACATTCACAGAATGCTTCTGAGGCCAATGTCACAGGCAAAACAGCAGCTGACTCCGAAGATGTTTCCTCTGGTCAGAGGGCCTTTGCTTCTGCTGACGAAGGGCTACCCTTCAGGAAAGATTCAACCACATCGGTTTGTTGTTTGCTGGTTTCACGTGGGAGGAAAGTAACAACAAACAAGAAAAAGAAAACAATTCATACTATTTTCTAAGTGTGACAAGTGTCATATGTTGCACAGTTGTGGAACTACAGTGGTTTACCTAATTGTTTCCGATTTTCTCTCATTCTTTCATTTTTTTTTTCTCTCTCATTCTTTTTCTTTTTGTTTTAAGGCTCTGAAAATTCACCTTTGGATTGAACGTATCTGTGGAAGGCAAGCCCGGCACAAAGAAACACTGGGTGACAGGGCAGCGGCAGCGTAGGTAACCTTAGCTGCGGCGTTCGCTCTTCAAACACTGTAATGTATGAACTGAGATATTAATAGCCGTTACCTCAGTTCTTCTGAGAACAGCCCTGAGTCACAGTCCTGTGTTTCCACACTCGCCCCTCACTCGAGACTGACTGCTCACGTTACTAGGTGATGGAAGCCTAAGGCAGGCGAGACCAGGCCCAGGGTGTTTTTACTGCATAATGTCATGGGCAACATTGCTTATTTTGGCGACCAAGTTCAGTTCTCCTGAATTTACCACCTTGTACATATTTTAAGACTAATCACCTAAACACGTACTAGGAGGGTTGGCAAAATTATTTTTAACTGAGAAGGGAAAATATTAGAATACCAGAATAAGATTAACATCTCTGTTACTTATCAGTGACTAGATTCCGCTGAACTCGCTGACATTTGAAAGCACTGAATGGGCAAACTACTTGCGTTAACGGACGTATTCCTAATGCCTCGTGTTCGTGTACTGCAAATGCACAGCATGAGATTTTTAAACTTCGTGTGTGTGGTGTGCAGTGCACCACAGACGTGCAGCTTCCCGGGGGTCTGGCAGGTCTGTGCCCCTCTCCTCCCTCTGCTTGTCCACTGTCTTCCTGAGAAGCGTAAGTTCTTAGTGACTTGAAACCAACTGTCTGACATTTCTGTGTATGATGACTCTACAGCTGAGCTAAATAACAATGGAGGCCCGGTGCCCACCCAGCCCCTGGCACACGGTGAGCATGCCACGAATGTCAGCCCCTCCCCCTCGCACCCTCTTAGAAGCAAAGTGCCTTCACGTCCATGTTTGGAATTGTGTCTTCAGATCCCTCATGGGAGAGTGTAAAGTGAGCATTCCGCTCTTACTGTCGGGCCAGGCGGGATGATAGCGAATTTCCTGCTCCGGACCAGACCCTGGCACCTCCGAGCTCTCTGGGCCACAGCTCAGCGGCAGGGCCCCTGAGATCAGTTGCTGCTTTAGGTGGCCCGCCACGCGGAGGGGTGTTTTTAAATCTGTGCAATAAAATTTGGTGTGGTTGGAGAGGCGGGGGCGGACGGGAACCCACCCACAGGCAAATGACGTCAACAAGCTGGAGGGAACACTGGGCTTCTCTGTTCCCCAGAAGCCTCTGTGTGTGGAGCAACCTGAGAAGGAAGCTGACTTTCCAATGAGAAACAGCCGCTTTGGCAGCTGTCTGAGACAGCCTGGGGCTGGTACTTCCCTTCTCAGGAAAAGTGGGGAAAATAATTTCCATAAGTTGGAAAGGAAGAAGCATGGGATGGGGTTCAAAGAGCCCTCGAGCTGCAAAGCACTTGAGGGTTACTGGGTGCAGTCTCCACTTTCAAGTAGCAAATCAGGAAACTGAGGCTTGGAGCAGGCTGGGGACTGAGCCTCCGCCCTGATGCAGGACAGCCACCCTCCATGCCTTATGCAGTCACAGGCCGACTGCCTGCACCTTCGCTGTGGCTCCGGAGAAAGTACCGAATGTGTGGGCTGAGAGCCAGGGCCCCGCATCCCGCACCCGGAACTCTGGGAGCCACGCTGCTGGGACTGAGGCCACGCACTGGCTCGCTCAGCTCTTCAGCTTTCTCCTCTGCAGAAAGGACCCTAGGTGAGAGCTACGGGCGGCCCAGGAGCCACGGAGCAGGGCTGTCCACACATTCCACACACATGCAGGCTCAACTCATCCCTGTGTCTCCAGGAAACCAATTCTGCCTGATGGGAAAATTCTGCGATGTCACTCACGAAACCTTTTGTGCTTTCCTTAGTAAATTCTCTCTCCCATTGGTGACCTCCCCCAAATTCCTTCAATTAACAGAGAGATAGATACCCTTATCTATATATATAAAAGCCTAAGTGACCATCACAACCAAACAGATGACCGAACAGGCTGCGTGGGGTGACAAGGCTGGCAGGGGCGTTAGTGAGGGACGACCAAATGACTGAGCAGCAGGCTGCAAAGATGGCAGCGCCCACAGCCAATATGGAGGGAGTATGCTAATTGACTGCCATGCCCTCAAAGATGGCAG
>NW_005366075.1:382496-393386 GCF_000412655.1 Myotis brandtii | reverse complement strand
GATCGGGCCAGCAGGGGAGCAGTTAGGCATTGATCAGGCTGGCAGGGGAGTGGTTAGGGGGTGATCAGGCTGGCAGGCAGAAGTGGTTAGAGGCAATCAGGCAGGCAGGCAGGTGAGTGGTTGGGAGCCTGCAGTCCCAGATTGTGAGATCCCTGTGGGATCAGGCCTAAACCAGCAGTTGGACATGCCCTGAGGGATCCCAGATTGGAGAGAGTGCAGGCTGGGCTGAGGGACAACCCCCTCAGTGCATGAATTTCGTGCACCAGGCCTCTAGTAATTCTATAACATAACATTATTCCCCTTGAATTTGATAATTTTTACCTTTATATTTTAAAGACCATTCACATTCATCTTTTCTTTCTCTTTTTAATTGAACTGCAGCAGTTCTGTGAGGGCTGTAGATTTTCCTTCATGTGAGAAAGGGAGATACAGAGAGAGGAAAGGACTGGCTGGGGACAGCCAGCGTGGGGGGGCAGTGCTGAATGGAGCCACTGGAACATGCATGCAGTGGGACCGTGGGGGCCATGGTTCACCAAGTGATTTCAACCAGGGAACGTAAGTTCTTGGTCCAAGATTGGGTTGGATAAATGGGACATAGAAGGCAGATACTAATCTTGAACCATTCATACATTCATTCAGTATTTTCTGAGAGCCTGCTAAGTGCCAGGCTCTGTACTCAGTGCTTGCAATACCTTAAAGAACAAAAGGGGCAGGGACTGTGGTCCTCAATAAACAAAATCTTTACTTCTGTATTAAGTCATTCCTTTCTCTCCCTCTCTTGGTCCCTCTGTTCTCACAGTAGAAACTTTGAATCACGTTTGTGTCTGCACCCCTGCTTTGTACTCTGCTCACTCCTGGCCTCCGCAGCCCTTCCCCTAGAAGCCCCTCCCCCAGCAGTCCCACTCCCCACTCCCTGAAGAGAAGGCAGGAGTGACAGATGGTTCTGCACAGGGCCTGACTGTGTTAGTCTGCGTATTGGCGGTTGTCAGTGGTGGGTGTTATTACCCAATCACTGATAGATCTCATCATTTGTAGCTTCTAGCATGGCTTTTACTGGAAGTGGGGTGTGTGTGTGTCCCAGAGTATGTTTTACGATAGGTTTTAGTGGGGTTGGGTAAAGGCATGAGGTGAGCAGCTTTACACGAGACATACAGGGCTCAGTGATACATACAGGGAAGCTACCTTTGAATGACAAGACTGTTCCTGTAAATACAACAACAGAAAAGAAATGATGGAGAATGTGTATTTTCACTGTTTTGATTAAACTAGAATTGTAAACCACAGTTTTGTCTTTTCCTCTTGTCTATATGCAAATCTCGGTTTTTTGCTTCACAGGCTGACTCTTCCGTCTCACTGTCTATTACTGGGGACTTAGGACAGTTACTTCATGCAAACCCTGAACCACATCCAGCACGGCCAGTGGTGAACATGAGGAGGGGCAGTGAAGGATTAAAGAAAACAGACAAGAGAATACAGTTGGGGCCAGGTGGATCACTGTGCCTGGATGAGGAAACAGTGACCCTACCTGTAAGCAGGATCTTCATTTTAGTCAGATCACACAAAGCAAAACAAGGACAAAATGTTTACAATGTTCTTATGAGTTTCAAATCTGCTTCTTTCCTGTTACTGCCATTCTCTGAACTCTATCAAGCTTTGTTTAAGCAGCACTTGCTGCATCCCCTGCAGCCCACATCCCTTAGCTATCTAGGACTGCAGGGTCGGACTATAAGGTCAAGCTTACAACCATAGCCTTTTGGCTATAATTGTGCTGGGAGGGCTTTGCCCTCCAAGCTGGGACTTGTATGTGGCTTTGCCACAAGTCAGTCCAAGGCTTGATCCTGTCCGAACGCTGTAGCCGCTCTCCACGAATCCCCACACAGTAACTGCTTTCATAACGTCTCACCCACCTTTCTTAAACAATGTGCACATGGAGTGTAGAGAAACCAAGGTTTTACATTTACTAAAAGATCACTGATTGCTTTTGAGCTTGTTATTGAGATAAATGAAATGCATTTTTTAATCAGGAAAAAAAAAGAATGAGAGGAAGAAAGCACATAAAAGCATAAGTAGCAACTCAAAAATTATTGTCCTGGTTTATTTCATGTTGCAGCTACACAAGCCTTTCCTTTTTGTGCATCCATCAATAAGATATCTGTTGTGCTTTTGCATAAAGAACAAAGATGCTTTTATCAATTCTCAAAAGTCTGTAGGACAAACCATTCATGCTGTCAAACCCTCTAAAACCTTTTCAGCAAATAATGAAATCCATCAGTGACAAATGTCAACATACTAATTTGTTAAATGCAAAACAAAAGCAACATTCAGAAGAGGCGCTTCATTTCGTGTTATATCAGCACTCCAATTTGTACCAAGTTTATGGCAACCCACGGATCATGCAATATTAAACAGGACTGCATTATAATGGCTAAAACTGGAACAATAAACTCCCCTTAGCTAGAATGCTAATGGTGCAGCTGAAGGCGTGCTATGATTCTAGTACATTCAACTCCTTCCAACAACTAGAAATTCTATGACGACACCTATGTCAAATCAAAAGTGGTAGTATAACCCAGATGGATGCATTTCAGGTGGATAATAAAAGAAACCTGAAAAATAAAACTGAAGTCTTAGAGAAGACCTTAGAACTCAGTCCTCACATAAGATCAAATGCAGTACTATGAAATTCTTAAGGTATTAAATATACAATGAGAGGATCTTCCTAATTTTTATTGTTGATCATGATAAAAAGGATATTTAACCAAGCCTGTCACATTCCACGTTATGGCAGACTTAAAAAACAACAACACAAAAACCTGAAAAACAAGAGAGTGGGTAATGCTGAGGCACTGTGTGAGTGAGAGCCTCTGAATAAGGTTTCCCTGTTATTTTTTAAAATATATTTTTATTGATTTGAGAGAGAGAGGAAGGGAGAGAGAGAAGGAGAAGGAGAGGGAGAGGGAGAAGGAGAAGGAGAGGAAGAGAGAGGCAGAGAGAGATCAATGTGACCCAACCAGGAACTGATCCTGTAACCCAGGCATGTGCCCTGACTGGGAATTGAACCTGTGACCTTTTGGTGCATGGAACAACCAACTGAGCCACACTGGCCAGGGCTCCCTGTTATTATTATTATTGTTGTTATTATTATTATTATTTAAAAAACCAGCTTCAAATGACACCCAGTGTCCTGGAAGACTTGCAGGCAGACATACTCGAGTTCCTGACTCAACTGCATGATAGCTGTGTGACTTCAGGCCACGGTCTTTCCCTCTCTGGGCCTGACTTTCCTATCTCTAACATGAACACCACAACCACTTTCAGAGAAGCTGCAAGGGTTTCTAGTGCCATGTACATCCTTGATACATAGATATCTTGGGCAGACTGCCCTCAGATCATTTGATTTCACCTCCTTTACTTCTGGAGAGATTCATTGAGTTGAGCTTGTGGGCAGCTCAACTGAAAAGCATTAAAGAGCACCATTTCAGACAACAAGAAGGAGAAATTAGTAGCTATGGTGTGCAGTCAAATGGCACCAAATGGCCATCAACTGGCAATCACAAGTGTTGTAGGGATACTTTAAAAAGTGTATCTAGTTTGGATTTCTATGTTTCTCCAACTAATTCAATGACTATAGGAGAGGATGAAGTAGACACCTGCTGAGTACACCCTTAAATCCATCCACTGCCATCTCTCCTGTATGGGGGCCATGGGACTGCTGCCCCTCTTTAAAACTGAAGCAAACAAGCAGAGCTATTTTAAAGAACCTGAAATACCAAAGGTTATCACAAAAAGACAAAAATGAGTTTCCAACTTTCTTTTTTAACTGGTTGGCATGCGCGTGTGAACACACAAGCATATTTTTATCGAAGAAAATAACAGAAAACAGAGGGCTTGAAAAGGTACCTAATATGTGGCTACAGAGGTAGACAACTACGTCTTTGTAGAAGATGTCACACAAATCACACCACTGATATCTTGGCTAAATTCACGTAGGCAATTGCCACCTGTCTGTCTCAAAGCCACTCCTTGTAATTTTTTTTTTGGATAAATTGCACTCCTATGCTCCTAGTCCTACTCGGGGAGACATTAAACAGCTGCGGTGTTTTACCTTCACAGTAACCTGTGCTTTAATAACTGACCCCACTCACTCTACCACCACTATGGATCCGGTGGCAGCAAGATCCAGCCAGCTTCACTATTTTCTTTTCTCATCTTCTGAACATCATTCATATTGAGCCTATTAACCTTTCCTCATCCCTGTATATATACTATGTGTGTGAAAGAAGTATTAAATAACACATTTACTGGGAAACTAAAACGTCTTTTTTCTATCTTAAACACACAGTCAATTAACAGCACTCAAGTCAATTCTAAGTTCTTGATACTCAAAGTGTGGTCTGGGAACAGGACCATTGGCATCTCGGGGGAGCTTATTAGAAATAAAGAATCTTGGCCTCATCTCAGAATTGCCAAATTAGAATCTGCATTTTAATAAGATCCCCATTTGACTCATATGCATCTTAAGGTTTTAGAAGCACTTTTCTAAGTGAAAGTATATGTGTTTTAAGTAAAAGTGGTTGAAGAAGCTAGATGCTGTTTTGTTTGTTTTTCCTCTGGTGGACAGCAAAAGGTGTGTGGGGCACTGAGTAGCAGGGGGCAGTCCTTAGGACGCGAAGGTCAATCCCATATTCTGGAGATAAAGTCCACATTTATCAACTATCAGGTGAACACCAACCATATGGGGAATACTGTGCCAGCTGGAGGGGGGTTAAGGATGAATAAATACAGGGCCTGTCCTCCCATTTAAAACACTCATATTTCCTCAACATAATAAAAGCCATATAGGACAATACCATACCCAATGGTGAAAAGCTGAAAACTTTTCCTCTAAGATCAGGAACAAGACAAGGATGCCCACTCTCACCACTTTTATTCAACACAGTATTGGAAGCCCCAGCCCAAGCAATTAGGCAAGAAAAGGAGATAAGCCTGGCCGGCATGGCTCAGTGGTTGAGCATCCTCCTATAAACCACAAGGTCACGGTTCAATTCCTGGTCGGGGCACATGCCCAGTGTGGGGCATGCAGAAGGCAGACGATCAATGATTCTCTGTCATCATTGATGTTTCTACCTCTCTCTCCCTTTCTTGATGTTTTGATGTTTCTACCTCTCTCTCCCTTTCTTTCTGAAAACACACACACACACACACACACACACACACACACACACACATAAAAGAAAAAGAGATAAAAGGCATCTAAACTGAAAAGAAAGAAATAAAACTGTCAATATTTGTAGATGACATAATATTATATATAAAACCCTAGTTTTTATATACTAATAAACTATCAGAAGGAGAAATTGAAAAAAAAAATCCATTTACAATTGCATCAAAAAGAATAAAATACCTAAGAATAAATTTAACCAACAAAGTGAATGATCTATGTACACTGAAAACTATAAGACACTCATAAAAGAAATTGAAGTAGACACAAATAAATGAAAAGATATTCTGTGTTCGTGGACTGAAAGAATTAATATTGTTAAAAAGTTCATACTACCCAAAGCAATGTACAGGTTCAGTGTAAAAATTTTCAATGGCATTTTTTTCACAGAAATAGAACAAACAATCCTAAAATTTGTGTGGAACCACAAAAGACTGAATAGCTGAAGCAATCTTGAGAAAGAAGAACATAGCTTGAGGCATTATACTTCCTGATTTCAAACTATATTACAAAGTGATAACAATCAAAACAGTATGGTATTGGCATAAAAACTGACACATAGATCAATGGAACTGAATAGAGAGCCCAGAAATAAAACCATGCATATATGGTTGGTTAATTTATGACCAAAGAGGAAAGAATATACAATGAAGAAATAGCAATTTCTTCAATAAGTGGTGCTGGGAAAACTGGAAAGCCACATGGAAAAGAATGGTGTTGGACCACTATCTTACATGGTACACAAAAATTAACTCAAAATCGCCCTGACTGGTTTGGCTCAGTGGATGGAGCGTCAGACTGCAGACTGGAGGGTCCCAGGTTTGATTCCCGTCAAGGGCATGTGCCTTGGTTGTGGGCACATCCCCGGTGGGGGGTGTGCAGGAGGCAGCTGATCGATGTTTCTCTCTTATCGATGTTTCTAACTCTCTATCCCTCTCCTTTCCTCTCTGTAAAAAATAAATAAAAATATATTTTAAAAAATTAACTCAAAATGGATTAAAGACTTGAGTGTAAGACCTGAAACCATAAAAAATCCTATAAGAAAATGTAGGTGGTAAGCTCCTTGACACCAGTTTTGATTTTTAAAAATTTGACATAAAAAACAGAGACAAAAAAGCAAAAATAAACAAGTAGGACTATGTCAAACTAAAGAGCTTTTGCACAGCAAAGGAATTCAACAAAATGAAAAGACAACCTGCCAAATAGGAGGAGATATTTGCAAATTATATATCTGATAAGGGATTTACAATTCAATAGCAAAAAAAAGTGATTAAAAATAGAGAATCTGAAAAGACATTTTTCCAAAGAAGATATACAGATGGCCAATAGGTAAATGAAAGGTGCTCAACATCACCAATTATCAGGGAAATGCAGATCAAAATCACAATGAGATTTCACCTCATACTGGTTAGAATCATTAGCCTAATTATAAAACCAGATAAAAACACTACAAAGAAGGAGAATTACAGGCCAATATCCCTGATGAACATAGATGCTAAAATCCTCAACAAAATATTAGCAAATCACATCCAGCAATACATTAAAAAGATCATACACCATTTACCAGTGGGATTTATTCCTGGGATGCAAGTATGGCACAATATTTGCAAATCAATAAATGTGATACATCACATAAATAAATTGAAGGACAAAAATCACATAATCATATCAATTGACACAGAAAAAGCATTTGACAAAATAAATCCCGCCCTAACCGGTTTGGCTCAGTGGATAGAGCGTCGGCCTGCGGACTGAAAGGTCCCAGGTTCGATTCCGGTCAAGGGCATGTACCTTGGTCGTGGGCACGTCCCCAGTAGGGGGTGTGCAGGAGGCAGCCAATCGATGTTTCTCTCTCATGGATGTTTCTAACTCTCTATCCCTCTCCCTTCTTCTCTGTAAAAAAATCAATAAAAAAAGACAATATCTATCACTTCCTATTTAAAAAAATAAAATAAAATAAATAAATCCCAACACCCTTTTTTGATAAAAACTCTCAGCAAAGTGGGAATAGAGGGATCATACCACAACATAATAAAGGCCATATGTGACAAACCTACAGCCAACATCATACTCAATGGGCAAAAACTAAAATCATTTCCCCTAAGAACAGGAACAAGGCAGGGATGTCTGCTGTTACCACTATTATTTAATACTAGAGGCCTGATGCATGAATTCGTGCACAGGCGGGGTCTGGGGTGGCCTGTGGATATCGGGCCCCATCTCGGGACCCCAGCCTTGCAGCCCCAGCTTGCACCCCTAGCCTTGCAGCCCCGCAGCCCCATCTGGCAGCTCGCCTTGGCCTGGCACTGCACCCTCACCTGCTCCACCATCCCGCCTGCGGGGCGATTGATTGGGGCAGGCCCCCCACCCGGCTCCCTCAGCACTTGGAAGCCAGGCGGTGGCCCTGTCCCCCACCGCCACCACTGGTCGCCATCTGCGAGGTGATCAGCAGGGCAATCGGGTTCCCGCTCATACCTGCCTTGGCTTGGAGCCACCCGCTCACCTGCTCCACCATCCCACCAGGGTGCCGCTCTCACCTGGGCCCATCGGGGCCGGCAGTGCCTCCACTGCTGCCTGCTGCCAGTGCCGTGTGCCCATGCCCGCCATGTTCCGTGCCATCCCCTGGTGGTCAGCGCATGTCATAGTGAGTAGTCGAACTCCCAGTCTCCCAGTCGAACTCCTGGTCAAATGACCGCCCGAGGGGACAACTTGCATATTAGGTTTTTCTTATATGGGACTAATGGCCCAGTACACGAAGCGCATTGAAAGGAAATTAATTAGAAGAATTACTTTAATATCGCTATTTGCCCTTTCTCTATAATAAAAGTGTCAACCAAATTCATGATCGACAATGACAGATTGAAACACACACGTGATTGGCACCAGCAAGAGCTTTATATATATAGATAAACTTGCTTAATTAGACCTGCTTTCTGGTTTACTAGTAACTAAACTTTTTCCAGCCCAGTGAAGCACCCCAACTTCTCTTTCAGGTAATTAGTCAGCAACACAGGAGTAAATATCAACACAAAGCAGATTATTATTGTAGATCACACAGAGAGAACAAAGGGTGAAATATGTAACTGCAGCAGTGTTTGACTATATCCTGTGCAGTGAGAAAACCTGAAGTCATTTTCAAGGTCCACCATTTCTTACTTCTTTTCAGTCGGGTCAAGTTTCTAAGCTTTCTAAATCTCCGTTTTCTGGCTAATGAAGAGAAAATAGGATTCCACTGAGTTTCCTATCTACCTACTCCAGGACTTCTGTGAGGATCAAATGAGATGAGGCATAGGAAAATGCCTCACAGACATTTGGATAAAGTGTGAAATGTTTGCACCTGGCTATAAAGCAAGTCATGTTCTTAGACTAAAGAAACTCCAAGGAGGCTAGTCGCTAGGAAGAGGAAGCCAGGCGTTGCTACGTGACATCATTACCTGGCTGGTCGGGCACTTAGCACATTAGCCTTTTATATGTAGGCAGTACTGGAAGTCCTAGCCACAGCAATCAGACAAGAAGAAAAAATAAAAGGCATCCAAATTAGGAAGGAGGAAGTAAAACTGTCATTACTCGAAGATGACATGATATTGTACATAGAAAACCCATTTATTACTAGGTTTAATAAATGAATTTGGCAATGTAGCAGGATACAAAATTAACACCCAGAAATTGATGGCATTTTTATACACCAATAATGAACTCAAAAAGATAAACTAAAAAAAAATTGCATTTACCATTGCAACAAAAAAATTAAGATGCTTAGGAATAAACTTAACCAAGGAGGTGAAAGACCTGTACTCAGAAAAGTACAGGACTTTGAAAAAAGAGATAGAGGAAGATATAAACAAGTGGAAGAAAATATGTTCATGGATTGGTAGAATCAACATCATTAAAATATCCATACTGCCTAAAGCAATATATAGATTCATTGCAATCCCTATTAAAATATCAACGGCATATTTCACAGGCCTAGAACAAACATTTTAAAAATTTATATGGAACAAAAAAAGATCAGGAATACCACAGCAATCTTGAGAAAGAAGAACAAAGTTGGAGGAATCACATATCAAGTTATACTACAAAGCCACTGTACTCAAAACAGCCTGGTACTGGCACAAGAGCAGGCACAAAGGAACAGAACAGAGATCCCAGAAATCAATCCAAGCCATTATGCTCAATTAATATTTAACAAAGGAGGCAAGAGCACACAATGGAGTAAAGATAGTCTCTTCAATTAATGATGTTGGGGAAATTGGACAGGTACATACAAAAAAAAAGAAACAAGACCACCAACTTACACCATATGCAAGAATAAATTCAAAATGGATAAAAGACCCAAATGGAAGTCATAAAACCATAAAAATTTTAGAAGAAACAATAGGCAGCAAAATCTCAGACATCTCTTATAGCAATGTTTACCGATACATCTCCTAGAGCAGTGGTTCTCAACCTTCCTAATGCCGCGACCCTTTAATACAGTTCCTCATGTTGTGGTGACCCCCAATTTCATTGTTACAAATTGAACATAATTAAAGCATAGTGATTAATCACAAAAACAATATGTAATTATATATGTGTTTTCCGATGGACTTAGGCGACCCCTGTGAAAGGGTCGTTCGACCCCCAAAGGGGTCGCGACCCATAGGTTGAGAACCGCTGTTCTAGAATGAAGGAAACTAATGAGAAAATAAATAAATGAGACTACATCAAAATAAAAAGCTTCTGCACGGTGAAAGAAACCATCAACAAAGCGAAAAGAGCCCACTGTGTGGGAGAACACATTTGCCAATGATACATCCGATAAGGGGTTAATTTCCCAAATATATAAGAAACTCATACAGCTTAACAAAAGGAAGACAAACAACCCAATTTAAAAATGGGCAAAGAACCTAAACAGACACTTCTCCAAAACGGACATACAGATGGCCAAGAGACATATGAAAAAATGCTAAAAGTCACTGATCACCAGAGAGATGCAAATTAAAACAACAATGAGGTATTACCTCACACCTATTAGAATGACTATCATCAACAAATCAACAAATGACAAGTGCTGGCGAGGATGTGGAGAAAAGGGAACCCTAGTGCACTGCTGGTGGGACTGCAGACTGGTGCAGCCACTGTGAAAAACAGTATAGAGCTTCCTCAAAAAAATTAAAAATGGAACTCCCACTTGACCCAGTGATCCTACTTCTAGGAATACTATATCTTAAGGAACCAGAAATACCAATCAGAAAGGACATATGCACCCCTATGTTCATAGCAGCACAAGTTACAGTAGCTAAGATTTGGAACATCCCAAGTGCCCATCAGCAGATGAGTGGATAAAAAAGCTGTGGTACATTTAAACAATGGAATATTACACAGCAGTAAAAAAGAAGGAACTATTACCATTTGTAACAGCATGGATGGACCGGGAGAATATTATGCTAAGCGAAATAAGCTAGTCAAAGAAAGGCAAGTATCACATGGATCTCACTCATATGTGGAATCTAATAAACAAAATAAATTGATAAACAAAATAGACCTAGAGACATAGAACTATGAACAGACTGATTAATTTCAGAGGGATGGTGGGAGTGTGAGGGGGGGAGAGATTAATGGGAAACTTATATGCACATATGCATAGCCCATGGACAAAGACAATAGTGTGGCAAAGGCTGCAGGGGCGG
>NW_005366075.1:374174-382276 GCF_000412655.1 Myotis brandtii | reverse complement strand
AAAAAGCCAAAGTGGACATCTGTAATACTTTCAACAACAATGATAAATTAAATTAAAAGAAAATAAAATAATAAAAAATGAGAAAGATTGTTGGCTAAGATGTGAAGGGAATCCTTATGCACTGTTGAAGGAAATGTAAATTTGTGCAACCACTATGCAAAACAGTTTGAAGGTTCCTTAAAAAATTAAATATAGAACTACCCTATGTTAGAGCAATTCCATTCCTGGATATTTATCTGAAGATAAATCAAAAAGATATATGTACCCCATGTTCATTGCAGCATTATTTACAATATCCAAGACATGGAACAAACCCCAGTGTTCATCGACGGATGAATGGATAAAGAAAATATAGTATACATACAAAATGGAATATTATTTAGCCATAAAATGAAGGAATTACTGCCAATTGTGACAACATAGATGGGCCTTGAGGACATTATGCTAAGTGAAATAGATTAGACAGAGAAAGAGAAATACTCTACGATTATCAGTTACATGTGGAAGGAAAAAAAAAAGCACACCTCACAGATACAGAGAACAGATTGGCGGGGAGTAGGAGTGTAGGCAAAATAGATGAAGGCGGTCAGCAGGTACAAACTCCCAGTTATAATATACGTAAGTCCTGGGGATGAGATGTATGCAATGGTGAGTATAGCTATTAAAACAGTATTGTATGTTTGAAAGTTGCTATGAGAGTAGATCTTAAAAATTCTTATCACAAGAAAATAATTAGCAACTATGTGTGGTGACAGATGTTAACGAGGCTTGTGGTGAATTAGAATCAGAAACCCAAACGGTAACTACCTTCTGACACGAGGGAACACTGGGAAGGTCAGGTTTGCCAAGATCTGAGAGAAAGTGGGCTAAGCCAAGCCTGGGGTTATTGAAGAAAAGATCCTTGAGTGAGGGGTAAAAAATGGGGCACCTGGGAAGTGAGTCAGATGCATCCCCACTGTGAAGCTTCGTGATTCTGCTTAAAGTCTGTTCTCAGAATCTCGGATACGTCCAGAATTCAAGACCCCGTAGAAAGCACAGGCTAAAGCCAATTATAGATGACATTTGGATTATCGCTCCTCATCTAGGGGGAAACCTGAAAGGTGACTAAGATAGAGATGTGCTGAGAAAAAAATGTTTAAAAGAATTACTCGTATTGGCTACTATTCCAGAGGAGATAGTTTGTTTCCCATGACACCTTCTACCCAAGTACCACAAAACCCTTTCCTAAAGCGGCGCGGGCAGGAGCAGTGAGAAATGGGGGAACAGGATGGTAATGCAGCCAGAGGGAAGCGCAGGGAAGACCTGAACGGCTCAGGAATGGGAGAAAGCAGCTCTGCACTCACCTCCATTTGGGATGAGGAGCCACCAGCTCTTCGGCAGGACCCGTGGCTAATACTGTTAGGTCGTTCAAAGTGCGGTTTGAAGAAGAATAGTTGCACCACAGCTGACTACTGTGGTCATCACAACCAATTTGGTGGCATTTAAAGTTTACAGATTAGAACAGCGGTTCTCAGCCTGTGGGTCGCGACCCCTTTGGGGGCCGAATGACCCTTTCACAGGGGTCGCCTAAGACCATCGG
The DNA here is from genome assembly GCF_000412655.1 of Myotis brandtii. Lineage (NCBI taxonomy): Eukaryota > Metazoa > Chordata > Mammalia > Chiroptera > Vespertilionidae > Myotis > Myotis brandtii. The sequence continues at coordinate 380,697 of NW_005366075.1, read as the reverse complement.
AAAACACATATATAATTACATATTGTGTTTGTGATTAATCACTATGCTTTAATTATGTTCAGTTTGTAACAATGAAAATACATCCTGCATATCAGATATTTACATTACGATTCATAACAGTAGCAACATTACAGTTATGAAGTAGCAACGAAAATAATTTTATGGTTGGGGGTCACCACAACACGAGGAACTGTATTAAAGGGTCGCAGCATTAGGAAGGTTGAGAACCACTGGATTAGACTATTCAAAAATCACAGAATTCAATTAGAAGGGTCTTTTGCTACCACCTTTTACCCAATAGTTTCCTTTTTACAGAGGTGAGAACTAAGGCTTGGAAAGGGTAAGGGACTGCTAACGTCCCACAGCAAGCACGTTGGTGGTGGCCAATAGTTAGGGGTTGCACTTACACCCTGACTCCCCATGCTCTTCATATTATGACAGAGGTTCCTAACCTGGGTTCTCCTGACGCCCTAAAGTCCAAGGGAACCCATGAACTATGCTCAGTATCATGTGTTTCAAGTATTCCTCCTCTTCCATTTGTTTTATTTCTTTAGATTAAAAAATTTTAAATTTAATGTAAACATGTTTATCGCGATTAAACGTGGTTGCTGGGTTTTATTATCTGACTGGAGAAGGTTTCCCACATTTAGAGAGAAACATCAATGATGAGAGAGAATCGTCTACTGGCTGCCTCCTGCACACCCACTACTGGGATCAAATCCGCACCCTGGGCATGTGCCCTGACTGGGAATTGAACCAAGACCTCCTGCTTCACGGGTCGACCCTCAACCACGGAGTCAAACTGGCCAGGCTATGCTCAGTATTTTAAAAAGTTCAACTGAATCTACAATTTGCTGGGAAAACGGCAACACAAATTAAAGCAGCAAGTTTCTGCTTTTGGTTAAATTGACTAACTCAGTGTGTTAATTCTAGTTAGAGAGACAGTAATTTGGGACGTAACCAATGTAAGTTTTAAAAATTTGCAATGCTTCTTGAAAAGGTTGTCTATACTTTGTTCTTATATTTTGTGGGTTTTTAAAATAATTTTAATAATTAACAAGGTAACATGTACACAGTGAAAAAATTAGCACATGAAGAGAAAACTTCTCATGAGTCCTCTATGTCAAGTTTTTCTTCTCCATGGTAACTACTGTCAAAAGCTTACTATGACTCTTTCCAGAAAATATTTTCAGCGTCTAGGACAAAGGCGTGACGGACACTGCCTCCTGTTCCTTAAGCTGATCAGAGACTTCTCCCACACATTATTCTACCTCGTTCCCCTAAAGCAGCGGTTCTCAACCTGTGGGTCGCGACCCCTTTGGCGGTCGAACGACCCTTTCACAGGGGTCGCCTAAGACCATCCTGCATATCAGATATTTACATTACGATTCATAACAGTAGCAACATTACAGTTATGAAGTAGCAACGAAAATAATTTTATGGGTTGGTCACAACATGAGGAACTGTATTTAAAGGGCCAGAAGGTTGAGAACCACTGCCCTACAGGCTGCAGAGGACTCCAGGAGTGGTGTGGCAGGGCGCACTTCTCCGGGCCCCTACTGATGGATACTTGGGTGGTTTCCAGAATTTTGTTTTTACCAAGAATGCTGAGGTGAGCATTCCTACCCGTTTCCCCACCTATACTTTGGTGAAATTCCTAGCAGTGGAAGAGCTGAGTCAAGGAGAACACAATATGCTTTTGCAACTTTGGTAAATTTTGTCAAATTGCCCTCAAAGAAGTTAGGCCAATTTCTCTTCCTACAAAAAAGAGAGAATGCAGGTTCATTTGCCCAGTTTTCTTTTGGGTTATATTGTATTTTCACTTTGGGAAGACAGATTTTTTAAAAGATATTTGTTAGAACACTTTAAAAATAAGGAGTTTAGCTCCTTGTTTGTCATGTGTTTCAAGTATTCCTCCTCTTCCATTTGTTTTCTTTCTTTAGATTAAAAATTTTTTAATTTAATGTAAACATGTTTATTGCGATTAAACGTGGTTGCTGGGCTTTATTATCTGCCTGGAGGTTTCCCACATTTTATTTTTGATTTGGCAGATGTGTTTCCCACATTTTAAATAAATTTATTTACATTTGTTTAATACCGTGATTTTTTATTTTTTTTACATTCAGTGATTGATCTGGATTTTTGTGAAAGAAATACGGTTTGTCTCTAAGCTTCCAAATTATCAGTTGTTTCAGTGATATTTATTGATCAATCCATCATTTTCTCACTAATCTGAAATGCCACCTCTATGATATTAAAAAAAAATCCTAAATGTATTTGAATCTATTTCTGAGTTCTATTTTGTCACATTTCAAATGCTTAGTTCCTTTCCAGTAATAAACTGGTCCAAAATGTATCTTTGGAACATGTTTGATAGAACTAGAACTCTTTATTATTCTTTTGGCAGGGCGCACTTCTCCGGGCCCCACTGATGGATACTTGGGTGGTTTCCAGAATTTTGTTTTTACCAAGAATGCTGAGGTGAGCATTCCTACCCGTTTCCCCACCTATACTTTGGTGAAATTCCTAGCAGTGGAAGAGCTGAGTCAAGGAGAACACAATATGCTTTTGCAACTTTGGTAAATTTTGTCAAATTGCCCTCAAAGAAGTTATGACAATTTCTCTTCCTACAAAAAAGAGAGAATGCAGGTTCATTTGCCCAGTTTTCTTTTGGGTTATATTGTATTTTCACTTTGGGAAGACAGATTTTTTAAAAGATATTTGTTAGAACACTTTAAAAATAAGGAGTTTAGCTCCTTGTTTGTCATGTGTTTCAAGTATTCCTCCTCTTCCATTTGTTTTCTTTCTTTAGATTAAAAATTTTTTAATTTAATGTAAACATGTTTATTGCGATTAAACGTGGTTGCTGGGCTTTATTATCTGCCTGGAGGTTTCCCACATTTTATTTTTGATTTGGCAGATGTGTTTCCCACATTTTAAATAAATTTATTTACATTTGTTTAATACCGTGATTTTTTATTTTTTTTACATTCAGTGATTGATCTGGATTTTTGTGAAAGAAATACGGTTTGTCTCTAAGCTTCCAAATTATCAGTTGTTTCAGTGATATTTATTGATCAATCCATCATTTTCTCACTAATCTGAAATGCCACCTCTATGATATTAAAAAAAAATCCTAAATGTATTTGAATCTATTTCTGAGTTCTATTTTGTCACATTTCAAATGCTTAGTTCCTTTCCAGTAATAAACTGGTCCAATTAATGTATCTTTGGAACATGTTTGATAGAACTAGAACTCTTTTAAAATTTTTAACCATTTATTCTCATACATTTACTTTTTCAGATGACCTTTAGTATCCTTTTTAAACTCTTCCAAAAAATTATATGTTGTATTGATTTTGTATTTTGCTACCTTACTGTATTTATTGTTTCTAAGTTTTTTGGTGGAGTCTGTAGAGTTTTTTTATATATAATATTATGCCATCAGCAAATAGTGACTATTTCACTTCTTAATTCCCAATTTGGATGCCCTGGCTAGAGCTTTCAGTACTGTGTTGATAAACAGTCATGAGAGTGGGCATCCTTGTCTTGGTCTTGATCTTAGACACTCAGTTTTTAACTACTGAGTATGGTATTAGCTGAGGATTTGTCACATATGCCCTTTATTATATGGATGTACTTTCTATCAGTCCTCCATTTTGTTGAGTAGTTTTTTTTTTATCATAAATGGATGCTGTATCTTGTTGGTTGCTTTTTATGCATCTATTGATATAATCAGATGATTTTTATCTTCTCTTTTGTTAATATGGTCTATCACATTGATTTGTGGATGCTGAATAATCTTTTCATGCTTGGAATGAACCCCACTTGATCGTGATGTAGATTCTTTTAATACATTGTTGCATTTGACTTGCTAGTATTGTGTTTAGGATTTTTGCATCTATGTTCATCAATAATACTGGCCTGTACTTTTCTTTTTTTGTGTGTTGTCCTTGCCTGGTTTGGTATCAGGGTAACGCTGGCCTTGCAAAATGAATTAGGAAGTATTCCTTCCTCCTCGATTTTTGGAGGAGGTTGAGAAGAACAGGTACTAAATCTTCTTTGAATGTTTGGTAGAATTTACCAGTGAAGCCATCTGGTCCTGGTCTTTGATTTTTGGGAAATTTTTGATTACTGTTTTAATTTCTTTTCTATTTAGGTTTTCCAGTTCTTCATGCTTCAGTCTACAAAGGTTGCACATTTCTAAGGATTTGTCCATTTCTTCTAGGTTATTTCTCCTAAGTTATTGAATCTGATGGTGTATAGTCTTTCATAATATTCTTGTATAATCCTTTGTATTTCTGTGGTATCAGTTGTAACTTCTCCTTTTTCAATTCTAATTTTATTTATCATTAGATCTTTTCTCCTTAGTGAATCTTTTGTGAATTCTGTTAATCTTTTCAAAGAATCAGCTCTTTGTTTATTTAATGTTTTCTATTGTCATTTTGTATGGGGCGCGGCTACAGTGTTTTGACCAGGTTCAAGCCTGGGACTGATGAGAGGGCAGGGTCCTCTCCTGGCCACGTGCAAGTCCCGGCTGGAGGGCAGGGGGCAGGGCCCTCCCAGCACAATTATAGCCAAGAGCTGTAGTTGTAAGCTTGAACCTATGGTCCGAACACGTGGCCCCACGTGCCTTGTACTAGATTTCAGGTGCATGTAGTTGAGTAGGGTTGAAACTCACGAGAATGCTGTAAACAACTTGATCACACCCCTACTTTGCCTCGTGGCATCTGCTATAAAATAAAAACACGGCTTGTGGGCGCCGGGGTTGTCTCCTCTTCAGGGAGCAGCGTCCCACCGAGACCCAGCTTTCATTCTCTTGTCTGTCTTTTCTCAATCCTTTCATTCCCCTCACTCAGGATCACCCTTGGCTGTGTGGCGCGGCCCAATTTTGTTCTCTATTTCTTTTATTTCTGTTCTGAATTTTATCTTTCCTTGAGTTTGATTTCTGCAGACTCTTCATTTTCTTTCTGTGCTGCCAGTTACTTTGGTTGTACATGGTATCTGATGAATTGTTTCTCCGTGTACACATTTGAAGGAGTAAACTGTTCTTGTTTATACACTCTTTTGCTCTCAACAATTCAAGTGATAGGTAGGGAACTTCCCTTCACTATGTTTCTCGGGCATCTCAGCTCCCTTTACCAGGCTCTGCTGGGGAGTGTGGGGCCGGGGAGACAAGTTTTGCAGTCTTGTGACTCCACTCCCCTTCGGCACCTGTGTGTTGTTTTAAGCTTCCCAGCTACCCATACCCAGCTCCACTGCAGTGGGAGGGGGAAGGGAGATAGCCCCTTTAGGCTCCAGGCTGTAGCATGAGGGCTGCAGCAGGACCTCTCTGCTACTGCCCTCCCTGCGGCCGATGTGGCGGCAAGCCATGCTAGTGGTCACCATCCCTACCCTCCCCCGGCCCTGCCTTCCCTACTCCTTCCAATATGCCCACCTTCAATGTCGTAATTCATGGATCTTTCAGGAATGCTTATGTGTTGAGCAGGGGATCTTTGTTGAGTTTTAATTGTGTGACTTGTAAGTTTAAGGGAAGAGACAACGAAGTCTTCTCACTCGCCATGATGCTGTACTTTCACATTGAATCTACAGATTACCTAGGATTTATTTTTGTAAGAGTTTAATGTAAAGTAAGTTATAATTATAAATATATGTATAAATCTTTACCATTTTTCTTCTCTTATGCTCCCCAAGTTTGGTTTTTCATTACATTTATTCCAAGAAATATTTTTGTGTTTTTTCTAAGTGAGAGGATCTTTCACTATAACTTTTTAATGTTTGTAAAGTAGAAAATTAATGAGTTTTTAAAAATTGATTTTAGAGAGAGGAAGAGAAACATCGATCGATTACCTCCTACACGTGCCCCGACTAGGGGATCAAACCTGCAATCTGGGCATGTGTACTGACCAGTATCCAACCCACCACACTGTGATGTACTGGACAACGCTCCAACCAACCGAGTCACACTGGCCAGGGTGAAAATTATTTTCAAGTAAATTTATTTCGTAACCATCTGTCTTGTCAAAATTGCTTATTATTTCTACTTACTGTTCAGTTGTTTGTCTTGAGTTTTCTGTGTATCTTCTGCAAATAATAATTTTGCTTCCTCCTTTCAATAATTATATCTCTTATATTTTTGTCTTGTACAGTAGATTTGTATTGTCTAAAACAGAAATTCGGCACACTTTCTCTATAAAGGGCCAGGTAGTACTGTATTGTCGACTCTATCACATACATATTGTGGACTCTATCACATACATATTGTCACAACTACTCGATTCTGCAATTGTAGTACAAAAGCAGCCATAGACAATATGTAAAGGATGGGCAATTCTGTGTTTCAATAAAACTTTATTTACAGCCGAAGCCGGTTTGGCTCAGTGGATAGAGCGTCAGCCTGCGGACTGAAAGGTCCCAGGTTCGATTCCGGTCAAGGGCATGTACCTGGGCTTTGGGCACATCCCCAGTGGGAGATGTGCAAGAGGCAGCTGATCGATGTTTCTCTCTCATCGATGTTTCTAAC
>NW_005366075.1:369091-374115 GCF_000412655.1 Myotis brandtii | reverse complement strand
AAAACTTTATTTACAAAAACAGACAGTTGGCCCACAGGTGGTGGTTTATTGACCCTGGTCTAAAATGCAAATTATGTTACATAATGATGGTGATGATGGGTAACTTGTCTTGTTCACTTTAAACAGCATGTTCTTGCCTTCTCTTCTTAATCCTAATGCTAGTTTTGATGATAAATACACACGTATGTATTTATATGGGTATAAATATGCACGGGTATAATCATGGGTATTTATATGCATGTGCTCATAGCTTTAATCATGTTAAAGAGATATCCACCTTGTCCTATTTTCTCTAAAAGTATTTATTAGGAATAATGTTGAATTTTAACTGCCTTTTAAAAACTTTACTGAGCTTTGACATCTTTGACCTCTTAACACATTTCTTAAGAGGAAACTAGTCTTATATTTTTGGTGTAAAACTCACCCAGTTTTGGCGTATAATGCTTTGATATGTTCTATATTACTGAATTATTTTTTAAATAATTGATGTATGATTTTTACACTGATACAAATAAGAGTAGTTTTCAGTATATTATTCTAATCTGTCAGGTTATGGTATTAGTGTTTTGCTGGCTTCATGAATATAATTTGAAAGCCTTCCTTTCTATGGAAATATTTTTATGGGTAGGACTTACCTGTTTATTCAAATTTTGAGCAAATTCACCTATGAAACCATAGGTGTTTTTCTAGGGAAAACTCTTTGATAACTTTCTCTATTTCTTCCCTTTATTTAGGTTGTCTAGTAAAAGTTTTTCTGGTACCAATTTTTGGTGATTCATATGTTCTTAGAAAATCACTTATTTCATGCAGATTGTCAAAATTCTTTGCTGAAAAGTTCCAAAAGTACTATTTGTGATTCTTTTAATTTCCTCTACATCTGTTGTTGTTTGTCATTTTTATTTCTAATCTTCTGTATTAGTGAGTTCTTTCCTTTCCCCCTTTTAATTAAGTTATCCAATGTTATCTCTGTTTTATTGGTTTGGCAAAAAAAAAATCAACTTTTGTGTACATTTATCAGTTCTAGTTTTTGTTTTCATGCTTAGTAATTAATTCATGTGTGCTTTGATCTTTATTTCTTCTGTGTTCTTTAGGTTGATTTTATTGTTATTTTCTAACCTCTTGAGAAGTGATATTCGGCTATACATTTTTCATCAAGAACAATTTTAGTGACACCCCATAGACTGAGCTATATGGTGTTTTCATTTTTTCCCTAGATATTCTGCAGTTTAGGTTTAATTTCTTCTTTGAGTGCAAAGGTTCAGAGAAGGTTTTTTGGGGGAGGTATTACTCCTCCTTTATTTTATTTGTTTCCTAATTTTGTTATTTTATTGCACTGAAGTCAGATAGTTTTATTTCTACTTTTGAGGAACTCATTTACATATTTAGTAAGTTCTCAGATATTATTAATCTCTATAAATGTTCTATGAACTATGAGTATTTTTTAAAGCAGAAACACTTGATATTTTTCTTTCTGAGAACACTGCAAAGTTGTTTCTGCATTATTGGTTTCTTAAGAGCAGACCTATGTTACTCATGTTTGTATCTTTAATACCTAGTACTATGATTGGTACATAGTTTTTGTTCAGTAAGTGGCTGTGAAATGAATGAATGAATGCTGCCTGTATTCCCTAGTACTATGATTGGTACATAGTTTTTGTTCAGTAAGTGGCTGTGAAATGAATGAATGAATGAATGAATGAATGCTGCCTGTATTCAATGGGTTCATTTTTCTGGGGTTAATTGGCTCTAGACAGTTTCTCCTCATACCAGCACAAGACTTATAGACAACTAACCCATTCATTCATAGGGATCCACAGTAAAATGAGTCAATAAAAATGTTAAAACAGGACTTGACATGTAGGTTGTTAAAAACCTGGTTGTATATTCTTTTTTTTTCCTTAAATGTCTTCTCATCTGCTCATTTTATACTCATATTTTAAAGCTCCAGTCCTGATGCATCCATGAACTAGGCTATCCGACTTCACTGAGTCTCTCCTTTCTCTGCTCTTGCCACCTTCATTGACCTGACTCATGTGATCTAAAAGGCCTTGTACTGTTTCCCACATGTCCTGTGTTTTTTGTCTTTCTGGTAAAACTCTAAGCTTGTTGAGTATCTTACATTCCTTTCTATCCTACAATGTAGTCATAGCTGTAAAGGGGTAGGATGAGGGAGCCTTGTGGTGAGAGGTAGTTAAGTATCTTGATTGTGGTGTTAGATTTCACACACATGATGAAACTGCACAGAGAAATGAACACATGTATAAGTGGTGGGATCTGAATATACTCTGTGGATTGTACCAATGTCAATTTCCTGGTTTGCTAACATTGGGGGAGGGTGGGTTATGGGTAAAAGGAGACCTCCCTGTACATTTCCTTGCAAATTCATAAAATTTTAAATACACACATATACACACACATGCGTGGTCTCAATTTATTCTATGATGGATTAATGTTATGTTATCACTATGGCCAAAGATGTTTAAAGTCTTATTTTATGAAGAAGGGAATAAAATTCTAATTGGTTGACACTGTCCCCTCAGCTGTTATGAATAGATATTCCTGCTCATTTTCATTTTTACTCCTTTCCTTGTCATTAAATTAGTTATGTGCTACTGTAATTAAAATAGTCCTCCTTCGATATACTATTGGAAAAAAGGTGAGTTTGGTGAATAGACATATTTTCAATAGTCAGTCAAAGCAAACAATGGCCTTATAATTAGAAAACTTGCAGTATGGCCATTCCATTTCCAATAAAACCCCACTGCTCACTGCCCAAAAAGGGAAACTTCGTATGTACACTGGATTTCTCTATGGGCTTAATTTACGTAAACATGCACAGCCCTACCTTCTCTCTGAAGTTCAAGAAAAGAGCCCAGCTTACCTTCACTACCTCAGATACAGTAACACTGCTCTGTGCATAGGTCCAACCAAGTGTCTTTTCACAGTCTTCGGGCAATGAACATAGACTGAACAACCTCACTGATTTGTCATCCAAGGTAACTTCCGTCAGAAACTCATGAAAGTGCAATAGCAGTAAGACATGGTGCCTGCCCTCCTGTCACTCAATCTAGTGGAGACTGATATGTTTAGCATGTGAATTTACATAATTTCATTTGATCTTTAGTACAACTGATGAAATAAGTATAAGCCTTCATTAGAGGCAACGGAGGTAAGTCTTGGAAAAATCAAAAGCCTTGTGCCCCCCCCCCCCGCAAAAAAAGCCTTGCCCAAATATCATGCCAGGATTCAACACCAGTCCAATGCTTGTTCCTCTACACCAGTGGTTCTCAACCTTCCTAATGCCACGACCCTTTAATACAGTTCCTCATGTTGTGGTGACCCCCAATTTCATTGTTACAAACTGAACATAATTAAAGCATAGTGATTAATCACAACAATATGTAATTATATATGTGTTTTCCGATGGTCTTAGGCAACCCCTGTGAAAGGGTCGTTCGACCTCCCCAAAGGGGTCGCGACCCACAGGTTGAGAACTGCTGCTCTACACCATGGAACCTCATGTTGTGTGAATTTAACTTACATGAATTAAACAATACCCACTCATAATAAAAAAGATTGATAATTTAAATAGTATAACACTTGCATGTATATTTCATCATTGACTATACATTAATCTAATATGAATATTACACTCATATTACATGACAGATTTATATATATAGTGGGCACATCAAGGGATTTTGAAGATGATTGCAACTACTGGGATTTTAGACGTATGAACATAATTTAAAGTGTTGCATAAACCCTGTGTAAAACTGACTCCACTGTCCCACAACAAGTCAACAATAATAAGGAATGAAGAACAATCCCATTGTGGGATTTTCCTAAGAAAATCTTGTATATCATCTTCTTATTTCTAAAGGTAATCCATTAATTTATTAGAGAAAATTTGACAAGAAAAAAAGCAACATTAGCCCACTTCTATTCTGGATTTTTTAATCCTCACTTGAGGATATGTTTATTAATTTTTTAGAGAGAGAGGAAGAGAAAAGGAGCAGGAGAAGAAGAGGGAGGGAGAAAGAGAGAGAGAGAGAGAGAGAGAGAGAGAAACATTGATCAGTTGCCTCCCATACTCCCCAGGCTGGGGATTGAACCAGGGCACCCAGGTATGTGCCCTGACATAATCGAACCCGCAACCTTTTTGGTGTAAGGGACGACACTCCAACCAACTGACCCACCTGGCCGGGGAACAAGTTTGCTTTCTTAATTATGTAACATAAGCCAGTAAAATAATCTACTGAAAATTAGTAAATGCCTAGGCTTACAGATCACATTAATAAAATGGATTTGTAGCCCTTTCTGTGGGGCTTAATTACATAGGTATCTTTTCTAAACTATTAAAATTGGATTTTTATGAATTCAGTTTATGGGCATCTCAGGAGTGTTTACACATCCAGCAAAGCACACCTGGACCTTTGTAGACTTTTAAAAGTGCCAAGGCAATGCCATTGCTCACCGCCTGTCAGATGCACACTCCTGCTGCCTCTCTGGGTGAGATTTTCATCAGACAATTCTCTATTGGTCTGGCCCTTGTGTTCCATCCAAACTTCTCAACTTTCCACCATGCTCTGTGGTCTTAATTTTCACCAACACTTTCGGTTTCAACTTTACTAACCTCAGGTTGTACTGACACTGACCCTGGCCGCTGAGTGAATAGACTGTACTTGGATAATGATGGGTCAGTTGTTTGTTACTGAACAGAGAATGTGTTTCAGATTTTCTGGCATTGCCCTGATTTCATACAATGAGATCCTTTTCAAAAAAGGCAACTCTTTTATTGAATATACCACCAAACATTTAATTTTTATGATTTTTGTAAGACTTTTCATACAAAAAGCTTTCACAAATCAGAAAAAAAAAATTTCCAGGCTACATATTAGAATGTTCGGCAGGAAAATATGATTACTGTACATGTATTTTACCCACTTGAACTCTTACCAGAAAGAGCTAGAAGACTATTGAGGATTTTAGGCTTGTGATGGAGACCTCTGCTGAGCAAAATC
>NW_005366075.1:335714-368154 GCF_000412655.1 Myotis brandtii | reverse complement strand
ATGGTCTTCAGTGTATCTGATAATATTTCTCTGATTTCTATCTCATATTTCAAATCATGTTTAACATTTTAAATAAATGTCTTCTGCTATCAACTCCAGTTGTTGCAGAGAAGTATACTTATGCTAGAAAAAAACTTATGTTAGTATATGCTAGATATACTTATGCTAGATAGAGAAACATTCTTCTAACACTTAGAAGTAATTCTCTTATTTCCATAACTTCATTTGTTCATAAATAATGACCCATACTCATAAACAGTATTTTCTCACCATTCTTGTACTGGAAGTGGAGTAATTAAAAAGCATGTGGGTGAAAAATATGGTCCTTGAATTGAAAACTATCTCCCAAGACAATTCTCTACTCAAGGTGCAGCTAGAAAGGCTGTTGGCTTTACTACCAAAGGAAATCAGTAAGACAAAATCTTAATGGATATTTAATAAAACTTCTAATTACTGGCAGCCTATTTTCCTATCCTTGGCCTAGGAAATATTTATAAATGAAATTTTCAGACAAGAATCCATCCTCGATCCCGTTTCCCTACACAAGCAAAAGGCACAAATTCATGATTGGCAGGTATATTACAAATAACATAGTTGCCCTGTTAAAAAAAAGAAAAAGAAAAATACTGATTTAAAGGTCAGTTATGCAGAGCAAGTCTGCCTTATGTATCTTGCAATTTTTAGAGCCCGGAAATCTTCTGCATGCCTTTTGGATTCTTCAAAAATATGCAGAGATTTCGGTTTCTGGTTTTTAAGCTGTAGCATGTGTTCCTGGGAACTTAAAGAGCTTTCCCATGGCTCCTTCCTTCATCACACTGAATTTCTAGCTCGTTGTGATCAAACCATATATCTGGTGGCCTTCCACAGCAACAACAAAAAAGATAGAAAGAAAAAGAGAAAGGGGAAAAAAAAAGACTTAAAAAAGGAAGAAAGGAAAGGAAAAAAAAGCGAAAAAAGAGTCCACATGTCTTAGGACACAGTGAATTCTTTGAAATTGAATGAAAGCAGAATTATTGCCCAATCATCTAAGTGTATCATGGATTGATGAGTCAAAATTTGAAAAGTATTTGAAAGTTCTTAGATAAAAGACCACAGATCCGAATAAAGTATTATCATTTTTAAAACAACTCAATTTTCCTGTGATTATTTTTAAAAAATGTCTTTTTGGTTGCTATTTGTAACCAATTTAAAAATAAAAATAAAATCCCCCAAATGTAGGATATTCTTGTAACAGAACATTGAGTCATCAGTACTTTCTGGGACTAACAAAAGGGAGAAGGTGGCTGAGCACTGCCTTTGAGAACGCTCATCGTGCTGCCTGGTGGTCACATTAAAGAACTGTATCATGACCTTTGTACAACCATATTTAATAAACTGTAAAAAGAATATTTCTGATCACAATTTCCACCTTTTATCTATTGTTTGAAAGGGACCCGGTATTTTTCCATCATCACAAATAAAACCCAATTCTCTCGTATTCTTCACATGCGCCTTTTTTTCCTTCTTGTCCCATTGTTGCTGTTGAAGAGAAGCAGCTTTCAGGCTGCAGAAGAAGGAAAATGCTCAGTCAGGCCCTAACTCATCCTCCACTGTCAGCAGGACACGCCTCTCTGTACTGAGCGCAGTGGCCACGACGAGGCTGAATTCTGTTGGGAATACCCATTTACTACCGAAAACTGTTTAGAGCCGTGGTCGGCAAACTGCGGCTCGCGAGCCACATGCGGCTCTTTGGCCCCTTGAGTGTGGCTCTTCCTAAGCCTTAGGAGTACCCTACTTAAGTTAATAACAATGTACCTACCTATATAGTTTAAGTTTAAAAAATTTGGCTCTCAAAAGAAATTTCAATTGTTGTACTGTTGATATTTGGCTCTGTTGACTAATGAGTTTGCCGACCACTGGTTTAGAGCGAGCACGTTAAACTCAAAGGCTAACATGGGCCCTAACCGGTTTGGCTCAGTGCAGTGGTTCTCAACCTTCCTAATGCCGTGACCCTTTAATATAGTTCCTCAGGTTGTGGTGACCCCCAACCATAAAATTATTTTCGTTGCTACTTCATAACTGAAATTTTGCTACTTCTTATGAATCGTAATGTAAATATCTGATATGCAGGATGTATTTAGGCGACCCCTGTGAAAGGGTCGTTCGACCCCCAAAGGGGTCGCGACCCACAGGTTGAGAACCGCTGGCTCAGTGGATAGAGCGTCGGCCTGTGGACTAAAGGGTACCAGGTTTGATTCCAGTCAGGGGCATGTACGTTGGTTGCGGGCACATCCCCAGTAGGGGGTATGCAGGAGGCAGCTGATCAATGTTTCTCTCTCATTGATGTTTCTAACTCTCTATCCCTCTCCCTTCCTCTCTGTAAAAAATCAATAAAATATATTTTTAAAAAAAGGCTAACATGGGCCAAATAACCAAGGTTTAAGTTTATGTGGGCCGCAAAAAACACAAAAGCTTAAATTTTCATAAAAACGTAGGTTTATTTCGATAGAGACATGCTGAATACAAAGGGCTAAAATAAATGAGTAATCATTAACACAAAATAAGAGAACATTTTAATAAAAATTAATATTTTTTATTGGACATTAACTCACCAGACACCAAATTAATAAGCGTAACACAAATAAACCTATTTTTCTTGTTCCCCAAAAGTGAAATATTTCCTGTTGCACACACCAAACAAGTCAGTCCAAGACTAATGATGTGACAATCAGCTGCTAAAATATTCCCTGCTAGTATTAGTGAAGAGAAATGGTGCGCCTGCGCATAAGGTACGTAAGGGAAATGAATGCAACACGATTATAGTAATCAGTCATTAGTGAATGTTGTAGTTTGTTATTAATAACTAGAGGCCTGGTGCACAAAATTTGTGCACAGATAAGGTCCCTAGGCCTGGCCGGCAATCAGGGCCTATCAGGGCCTTCTGGCTGCCAGCCGGGGCCTTCCTTCGTTCCACACTGCCCCCTGGTGGTCAGCACACATCATAGTGAGTGATTGAGCTCCCAGTAGAACTCCCGAGGGGACAATTTGCATTAGGCTTTTATATAGAGAGATTATGTATAACAGGATATTGTAAAAATTAAGTTACAAAATTTTTATTAAAATGTTTCTTACATACCGTTATATTGGCTGGGCCTCAAAAATATTCATTGTGGGCCTGCGGGTTGTGAGTTTGACATGCTTGGTTTAGAGCATGCTGATGAAACAGAATAGGATCTTACTGTTTCAAAGAAGCTATCCCAAACTATTCTAAGCATTTTTTCACCCTTTATCAAGTCAGTATAATAACTATGTAAGTATAACCAGTAAAATTAAAAAATCTTTTTTTTTCTCTATGGTCCACAAATAACCGAGCAGATTCTCCAAATTAACGAATTTTTATGAACAAACCCATAGAAAGGGAGAGGAAAGTGAAACCAAGAGCAGGGATTTCTCCTCTTCTTTGTTCCTTCTTCCAACTTGGCCAAAGTCCCGAGCTCCTTCTCGGAGTTATCTCTGAACCGCCAGGCAATTGCAATTCATTAAGTTATACTCTGGCTCCAAAGATGTCAGTCAGTTGCCTCACAATGAGACGATATGAAGACCACACCACACATATGTTAATTCCAAAGAGTTCCAGAATCAGAAGTTTAAGATTATATTCTTGGTCAAAAGGTATAATGCCTTCTTTCATATCCTTTCAAATTAGAAAAATGAAAGTAGAGGTTTGGGGAAAGCATTCAAGTATTTTAGCAGGGAGTTTTCTCCTAAGTTTCTTTTGGCCACCAAGCCAAAGCATTTTGACAGATAATTGGACTAGAAATAGTGCTCCTGGAAACCATCAGCCGGCATTCCCACCCATTAATTAGATGATTCATTTTCATATTTTCTCCTCCCCATTTTTCCCCCATTTCCTTTTCCCACCCTTTCCTTGTTGGCTTTCCTTTGCATCACCTATACCTCTGCTCTCCTCCTCAGTCTATTTATTTGTGTTAAAAATCAGTGCCCCTGGATACATCTGCTGTTCTTATTGCCTTTCCTGGCCTCTGGGTTCCTCTTTGCCAAATCCTCCTGCCTTGCTACTTAACCTCCCTGGAGAGACCTTGACTATCTTGCAAGGAGAAACCTCTCTGGAAGCCTCCCCTGACTGCTCCAACTCCCAGGGATTTTCATTTCTCTCAAAGTTCTGTGGCACCACCGATTGGCAACCACTCAATTAGCGCTGTATTGCTGTTAGAGCATCTTTCTCGTCTTTTCTTTCTGAGTAGGCAGCTGCTCAAGAACAGGGAAGAGTAGAAACTCTAAGTCTGTAAAAACCATATACTTGGAACAGATACCTACTGACTGAGTGGGATGGTGGACCTATCTCATGGAAATAAGTCATAGCCATATTTGGGAATAATAGGATTTGATATTAAATAAGCTTTAGATATTAAGTTCTTTTATGCAAGAATATAAGAGACATATGGGTATAATAGGCTAAAGAGTAGAATATAGATCTTTTGCCTTAAAGAAGTGTTTCTATTGCTTCATTAGTCAGTGACCCAATTTTATACAGATGTGAGGTTTCAAAATCCCCCCTGGAGGTTCTGAGTATATGAACTCAGGAGTCCTGGGCTTGAGGCCCTTTCTGCCATGAGTGATCTGAGTAACCATGACTAGGTCAACCTTCCTGGCTTCGGTTTCTTCCTCTGTAAAATGAGGGGGTTGGAAAGATGACCTTTATAAACCAAACAAACAAAAACAAAAACAAGACTAAAGATTTAGTACCCTCATTTAGAGCTTTCTCAGGAAGTGTGATTGTTTACTCTGCTATCAATCTGTTTTTAACACATGCCCCACTTAAAGATTACTTATTCAGATACCCAGAGAAATGTCATCCAAATAAGACCTAGAGAAGAAAAGAAAAAAATGATATGGAAATTCTAGGTACTACTTTTATCGTCACCAGAACTATTTACTTCATGTTGGAATATAAAAAAACTAGTAGGAAAAATCTTCAACCTTCATATTTCTTATTGTTCTATGAAATTCAAAAAGGGGGGGGGAGGCCCTACGTGATCTTCAGTACCAGCAAATATCAGAAAAGCAAAATACTTTTAAGTCTGGAATAATCAGGTTGATAAGGGGATGCAGAAATTCAAGTGTGCTGGAATGCCAACTTGCCACTCCAGTGTTAGTGAAAACAGTGCATGCCAGAGCTACTTTCGTAAATCAAGCCATCTCTGGTGGTAAAGAAAAAGGGATCAAAATACCAAGACGAGCATGCCTTCAGCTTGAGGTATGTGTCAGATTTATTGTGGCTGAGAAGATTAAAATCAGTCAGCATTAAGGAAGGTATGTATGTGCCCCAGTCAGACGTCAGAAAGTTTGAAAATTATACCATCAACCTAGAGTGGGTAGATGATAAATAAAGGTCACATTTAAAACAGAAAGGCTGAGGAGTAGCCAAGGCCTGGCGATGAAGTGATCACTTGAGCTGTGGCACTGCCTGTGCCGATGGTTAAGAGGGCAAAGCTAAAGATAGCAAGATGGATCAAGGTCATGTGAAAGGACTAAACTGAAACTGAGTAGAAAGGTTGCTGACAGACTCAAAAATATGGTGTCAGGGTGGGGCATTGGAATGCACTCCAAGGTACCAACCTTTTTCAAGAATGGAATTAAGAGTTACACCCATGTTTCAGAGGAGTTGGGGCGGAAGGCCAAGGAGGACGGAGAAAAAGAGGAACAGCCAACCATGGGCATTGAGAAAGGGCTCTCAACTGCTGGAGCAGTGGGCTCTGGCCTCAGCCAATCTGGGCACAGAGAAGCAGTGATGGGTCGAGCACACTTCAGAAGGCCAGCCAGCCACAGACAGGCCTCACGTAGGGCAGTGATCCTTTGAGGCCAAAAGAGGGTCTGTAAAAACCCAAATCATGGTGACTTTTTAGTCTTTCTGGCTCTTATTTAGAAACCACATAACCACTAACGTTCTCCTTCTTTTCCCACTGAGCCAACCCACATCCAACTTATATATTCCCTACCCACAAAAGTCACAGCCTATATCCAGGCATTCCCTGTGC
The DNA here is from genome assembly GCF_000412655.1 of Myotis brandtii. Lineage (NCBI taxonomy): Eukaryota > Metazoa > Chordata > Mammalia > Chiroptera > Vespertilionidae > Myotis > Myotis brandtii. The sequence continues at coordinate 362,116 of NW_005366075.1, read as the reverse complement.
CAAGCACCAGTGGTGGTGATTCTTGCTTAAGGCAGGGCTGAGGTTGCAGACAAACTGTGGCATCAGCAAGCTTGGTTACTGGAGTGTGTCAAGAGCCTTGCCTCCGCGGCCACATCTGGGGTCCAATCCCAGCCCTCCCATTACCAATGCTGAGACCTGTTTTAATGTCTTTGAACTTTTCTATCTGTAAAATGATAAATATCTAATTGGCAAGGTTGTTTTGTAGATTGAATGGGATTTGAATGTGTGTAAAGCATTTAGAATGTGCTGGGCATGTGCTAGGTATTTTGGAAATGGAAGTGATTATTATTAAGTCTCTGTGCTCTTCTTCTTAAAAAAAAATCATAACTGTTCCCTCTTCCTTTTGAAAAAATTCATTGCCTCAATCCCTTCCCCTGCCCAGGGGCCCAGAGCCCTTATCAGGCCCCATCTTTCCTATTAGGAGAGAAATCAATTTGGTAATGTCACTATATCAAAAGGGTGACACAATAATACAGACTCTAATGGGATTGGGAGATAATTACATAAAATAATAATTTGTGGAGTGATATTCACAGCAGATAGATGAGTAGTCAATCATTTATTCTGCTTCTAGGTAAAATGAACCTTATCTGGCTTTGATTCTACATCTTTACATGCTTCCTTTCATACTAATTCAATTGAATTTGAAGGTAAATGATGTAAATAAATAAAAAATTACCCACTTCATCCTACGTGGCTACGCCATCACACAGCAAATGGCTGCCAAGAGACACTAGTAAACTTTTCCAAAACACAGTTTGTCCAGACATGAGCCGAATGGAAACTCAATGAAACAGATAAGGGTTGATGACTCAAGTCTCCAAACAAAGTTTTTTGTTTTTCTTTTAATATGTCTTTATTGATTTCAGAGAGGAAGGGAGGGGGAGAGAGAGATAGAAACATCGATAATGAGAGAGAATCATCCATCGACTGCCTCCTGCACACTCCCCTACTGGGGATCAGCCCACAACCTGGGCATATGCCCTGAGCTGTAATCCAACCGTGACCTTCTGGTTCGTAGGTTGATGCTCAACCACTGAGCCATACCAGCTGGGCCAAACAAAGTTTTGGTTACATAACGGCTCAAAGGTTAATCACTACACATAACTTACCTGAGCCAGAAATAAGGCATTTACTAACAATCAACAGTTCTACAGGATCAAACACCTGGAACGTCAAAAACATAAAGTTAAACTGGCACAAAGGCTACTGCCACAGCGACATGGACACAATTCAAAAACATATAGTTGAGTGCAAAACACAAGTTGGCAGCTAAGTACTGAACAATACCATTCACATTGTTTTAAAGCACTGCAAGCAATACTAAATACATCTTTTAAGAATACATACGTATAAAGTAAAATAATAAAGATATGTAGGGGATTGAAGAATAGTAGTGGTTGCTGGAAGGAAGGGCAGGGAGAGGAATGAGCTTGGGGAAGGTAACACAGGAAGTCCATTGTATTTGTGATGTTTTAAGTCTTATTTGGATGATGGTTACCCAGATGCTTATTATGTAATTCTCTAAATCGTTTTATATTTCTGAAATATTTTATACTAAAAGAATATAAAAACTAAAAATAACTGTGACTAAAAACTATTGACCTGTGAGAGAGAAATAAAGTCTGTTTGATGATATCAGTGAGCAGTAGTAATAAAATGGATTCTATAGAAACCCTTATTTCCATTTCACTGGTTTGGGTTGGGGGAAGCTGGAGGAAGGGTAGATAAGAGGGGGCTGAGCTAACGGGGAGAAGGTACCTCTTAAGCAACTCCATGGTAGAGCAGAGGGACTTATTAGCCAGGGCAACCTGGGTCAGAGCAGTGCATCAGTCTCTCATTCCTGCTCTCAAGGCCAAACAGGATGAGACAAGTGAAGCAAGGAGCCCTGTACCTTTTAGGATCTTCCCCTACATTAGACGTCAGCTAAAGTACAGGCGTCATCAAGGCATGTGACCGGTGTAGACACATAGTGGCTCCTGGCTCCCTGTGCATGGTTTAATGTTCTACTGTCTTAAAATTCTGAATAGTGTTGTATTTGAACTTGTGCTTTATAAATGAAGATGGATGGGACAATGGAGCATGTTCATGAGCAGAGGAGCGACATGCACAGGTGTGCCTGCCAGCACTTCTTGCTAGCCACCCACAGAGAGCAGCTGCAATGTCACGAACAAAGAATTCCCACCACGAGTGGGAGTTCAGTGAGATGCAAAGCAAGTACACGGTTATGTCTAAGACTAAGTGGGATTGCTGACTGCCCCGAGAAGCTCTGCTTTCCATTTGAATGAGAATTTTCTTCACATGAAGAAGTCAAAAGTGTTCTAAGAAACACGAACAGCAGAGGAACCCTATAGTATCACTTCTTATTCCTGTGACTTCCTTGTATTGGCCAACCATTTAGGATGAAAATGACTTAGAAGCAATGGGAAAGATACAGCAGCCTACAGTTCACTTTCCTTTTAATTCTTCTTTAGTCATCATTAAGTCAAAGGTAGAGAGTGCTGGCAGAATGTGTGTGTCTCAGGAAGTGAAATAAAAACAGCAGGTTAGTTTTGTGCAGCTTTATCACTTTTCTGGTAAGAAAAAAATTGTGTGTACAGGCTAATTGTGTAATTAATTTGTATTTAAAAATTGGCTTTGCATAATATAAACATGATTAAAATTCATATGAATAATTTAATTAAAAAATTTTTTACTTAAAATAATATTAAATGGCAATTAAAACATACCATAACAAGTTGAGAGAGATGGAGGAACAAAAGAGAAAAACTAGTAGGCGTCTTTCCTCCTGCTTTGGAATAAGGTGCCCTGCATTTTCATTCTGCACTGAGCTCAGCCAATTACAGAGCAGTCCAGGGAATACTTAACTACCCAGTTCTCCCCCAAAGGAAGTCTGGCTTCAATTGTCTGAAATGAGTGTTCGGTTAATTGATAGTATTTGTATTTATGTGCATCTCCTGGCCAGTGTCTTGGAAAGTGTAAATTTGGAATACATGCTTTGAAAGAAAGAAAAACAGATAAATCTGGGCCATTTTGAAGAGAAGGAGGGACTCTAATTAGAAAATATACTTCCTTTCCCAGTGTTGTTCGGCAATGTTTAATCACATAATTTTCTGAAACAGCCTTTTCCCCAAATATCATTAAGTAGATATGTTTACACTTTTTGGTTAAGGCACCCTGAATACCTTTGTAAGACTGTGTGTGTGTGTGTGTGTGTGTGTCCTGCACACTCAATACAGGGGAATTTAGAATAGAACCGCTGTCTCTGAAGCCTGGCTCTAGATTGCCCATAACTTCCGAGGGCTCCTCCTTGGATTCCCAGTTAGGAAGGGGGCCCCTGGTTTTACCTTTAATTATTCTACTTAAGGCATTTCACAAACATTCCTCAAATGTCTCAAAAGCCTAAGAGACATGGGATGTGTAACTGTTATGACAGAAAAATCGATGTTTTGAAATGAATTTTCTTCAAGGTCAGAAAGCAAGGTCCTGGAGATGAAGGGACTCGCAGGTATTCTTCCTCCCAGTGACTGCCCTCCCCATTCTGGGGTGTGCGGAACCTCTGGGATAGCTGGTCTGAAAAGATGAAGTCTAGCTACGGCCCCTAAACCGCTTTCCCTTCCTGAAAAATGAGGGCCACAAGGCCTGCCTGTCCTAGTTGTCATAGTAATTAATGCTAATGGACCTTGGGAATTACAGATTTTGGTTGACTGTTATACCCAGCACTGAGTTTGTTTATTTGAGGTCTGCAATTTTCTTTAATAAATAATCAACAAATCCATAAATCGGTCACCACCATCTATAGACAAACCTCCAGAGTGCTCTGGCTGTGAGAATGGAAAACAGCCAGGGGAGCAAGGGTTGAGAAAACAGGAAAGATTTAATAAACATGTTACCGTCCCGCCTCTCATTTTCCTGGCTGGTCTGATGTGAAGCTTTATTTGAGACTTTGACATGGTTGAAATGAAAGGCAACTGGCTTATATTATCCACCTCGAGGGGCGTCAGTGTGGAGAAAAGCAGCCAGGTGCATTCACCAAGGGCGTGCTCCTGGCCGTCCTGAGTCAGAACAGACCCTCTCACAGGTGGGAGGACCCTGGAGGATGCTCAGGGGCGCGGACCTCGTGTCATTCCTAACGTACTTGGAAGGGAGCATTCAGCTGTCCTCGCTTTCAAAGGGCAAGGTGCCTCCCAGGCAGGAAAAGTATCAGACAGAATAGGAAATCAGACAGAAACATAAACCTATTTTCAGAAGATGAGGTGAATTTTACCACTCTTTTAATGTATATTCAAAGAATTTAGGCTAAAAAAGAATGTAGGGAGGATGCCTTGGGTTAAATATTTTCTTTTCCTTACCAATTGCTTAGAACAGGCAGACTTATGTGTGGACTGCTATGGTTGACCTTGGAGTGACCTCTGAAAGCAAACACCCCAGTGGAACTGTTAGGAAAACCGAAATGACTAGACATTCCAGACCACCGTCACATAGGCCAGGCTGTGTTCATGACAGCCAGCCACCAAGATACTTGGATGCAAATATCTTCTCCGATTTTACATTAGAAATAAAATTTTACATTGGATAAAATTCTGTAAGTAATGGAGATCTAAAATAGTTCAAAATTTGAGAAGCTTGATAGGTAGTAATAGGAAGACTTTGCTGTTTCAAATCTGAATAGTAAGAATTTAATACCTAAATTTAATCAAGACAGCAGGCTGCAGACTGGAAAGCGTGTAATATAATATGGACTAATGTGTTATTAGCTCATGTTCACTACAATGAGATTAACTCCAAACAGCACTATAATCAGATTTTGGTGTTTTGCTGGGTTAGGTCTATGTCAACGGACATGTAGCCAGAAATAAGCTTGATGTATTTCAAACCAAAAATTTGACTTCATTAAAATTTCTTTTAAAAAATCCTTACAATTTATAAACCGATTGTGGATCATCAAAACCTTTGAAACCTCCTAAGTAAATAATATTTTAAAAAATCCATTTTGAACAGGAGTTACATTGATGATGCAAACAATGAGTTTTATTTGTAAAAACCAAAGATTTGATTTTTAAAAGCTATATATTTAATGTGCTTCACATTAAAAAACCTGCATATTCAAGTGAGTTGCTTTAAAAAAAAATCCTCAACTTCTATAAACTGACTGAAGTCACCAATCTCTTCTAAGGACTTTTCTTAAAGTAAACAATCTAAAATTTTCTTTTAGAAAAGTGGCTTCACTGATGCTTGTTATATTTTTAATCAACCAATAAGCTTTATTTGTAAAATTCGAGACTTGGTTTACAAATGCCATGAGGCCTGGGCAGAATCATCAGAGAGGAGCCCTGCATTTCCTTTGTGCATGAGCGTTAATAAGATTAAAGCTTGAAGAATTGAATAAACCCTGAGCTGGTTAAGATGGATGTATCACATTTCAGGGTTCCCATTTCATAACCGGCATGTACCACATTTCATAAAGTAAAAAATGCTGGTGAGCTTATTTAAATGGTTCTTCGGGAATATGTTGATTTCAGATACTTTAAAAGGGTAGCATGTCCATTTCCTTTCCTGAGCCATATGGCTTTTTGTGTATTCAGCCAGCCTTGCTCCTGCTCCTCATTCAGCAATTCTCTGCTTTGTATGGTCCAGTTACATGGAGAAGAGAGTATACACTTTTGTGCTAAGAGAATTTTGAATATGAATTAATAGTTTCTAACTTTCACAATGATGCAATCTGCACTGGCCTTACTCATCTGTAAATATAGCAAATCTAAGCTAAAATGCCAAAGACCCGTTATCTTCGTCCAGATCATGTAATGGAACTGGGGGTCTGCTGCTCTCTGCTATCAAGGTGGTTATTATCAAGTATAATTTGTGGCTGGAAATGTTTGGCATTCCTGTCTAGCAGTAGCCCAGAATGTTTAGAATAGATTTTTACATAGGAGTTCAAACATCTGTCTGTTTTAGGTCAGATTTCTGTGAGAACTTATGCATATAGTCTCTAAACATATGCAGCTGTCCCCGATTAAATGGGAACGGTTCCTTGCATTACGATGACAACAAAGGGTCAAGTTTAAAATTAAAAATATAAGGATAAGGATAAGAATGGTAAGCAAATGTATTCCCATTTAAAAAACGCAAGATAATGTTACTAATTAAAGAGTTGGACTTGAAGGCTGTTTAAGGACTATCGTAGCAAAAGACTCATTAATTAGCAGTTTATAACACCAATTTGCCTATGGACTAATAAGCAGCATAACAATTTCATTATAGAGTCCTTTCATTTGCAATTCCTCTGTGATAGGAATCCAGTTTGTTTGAAGTGAAAAGTGCTTATTAAATGAAGCTGTATATAAAACTGCAAAGAAACATAATGTCACATTTTGGAAAGGAAGTTAAAAAAGAATTAAAACAAGCTGTGATGATCTTAACAAAGACACACAAAACCTGTTACTAGGAAGAGTTCTTTGGTCAAATTTCCTGTTTTTCCCTAAGTCCTGGTTTGTTTTAAACATACCGTCAGCACACAGTTTATTGCCGCTGATTAACGTTTGTCCGTGTGAAGCCCAGAACTGTTCTCCAGGACTTATTTACAGATATTCTAAATAATGTGGACTTTCTTCTCCAGACTGTGGTCTTGACCACAATTAAGAGATGATAAGTCTTGGATCAAAATCGGTGAAAATTAACATTAGAAACTAGAAAGTTCCTCAGTAAGGGTTAATGAAAGAGACATAAAATGAAAGTTTCATAAAATATCTCTTTAACCCTAAGAAATTTTACTACATCAAGTCAAAGCCACACAAGTGTCAGTGATGGTTCCTTGTTTTGTTTTATTCACTTAAAAAAATCTCCTCTGCAAAGACATATCTGACTCTAATGGCAACCAATTATACATTTTTAAATAACTGAATCATATTATTGTGTATGAAATGTAGGGAAATAAAAATTCCACCCTTGGGGGGGAAAAGTATAAAACATTAACATTTTCCCAAGTATTTTATAAATTATGCAGCTTTATTAAACACATACCATTAGAAGTCTCTTCTGTACTGACAACACTTTTCTTAATGGTCTTTACATGTTTAAATAAATGGCTCCTGAAAATGTGCATTTATATTATATAAATAAAGCCCTAATTAATATAAACGTACCCAGATATAAACTTTTTAGAAATGTCAGCTTAAAACTTTCCAGTCTAAATAAATCCTCTTATGAATGGTCCAGCAAAGCAATTTCAATGCATTTTCCCCCCTAAAAAGCTCAGAGATTTACAGGCACAATCCAAAAGAAAAACCAAAGTAGCTTTGAAGAAGACTGAATGTTTCATTCACATGATAAACAACTCTCAGCATATCCAATAGATGGATTGTTTTTGAAACAAACTAAGGTCACGTGACTTTCTTTTCTTTTTAATATTATCTCATAATATCTTGCTCACTTATTTGTTCTCCTGTTTATTATTATCATCTCCCTCACTTGAATTGTAAGCTTTCTGAGAGTAAAGACCATATCCATCTTGTTCTTTGCTCTATCTCTAGTACTTAGCGTGGTGTCAGGTAAACAGTATATGCAAAGAGTGGTTCATTGAAGAATTCATGAATGGTTTGATGAAAAAGCTAAAATGACTCAGTTATTTCCATGTATCTCATTTTGTCCAATTTATCCCATGTGTCAGAGTCTCTGGCTTCCTTAGTATTCCCAAGTTTTCACTATATACATACATGGTCACCTGGAATGAAGACTACATTTTCCAGCCTCCCTTGCAGCTTTGTGTCACTAGATGTGAACTAATAAGATAAAACTAATACAAAATAAAACTAATACAATTGAAAAATTAAAATTAAAGAATAAGATGAAAAAAAGTCACTACATCAGCTACTGGGAAAGCTAACTGGAAGACAGCTGGCATGACCCCTTTGCTTTTCTTCTTCCGCTCTCTCTTTCCTGCTGTCTGAGATGTGCATGTATGGCTGAAGCTCAAAAAGTCATTGTGGACTATGAGTTGACCTTGCAAAGAAATATTGCATGTTAGCAAGAGAAAAGAAGACTGGGTTCCTGCCCTGTAGAGTCCCATTCCACCCTGGACTCTACCTCTACCCTTCTTTTACATGGAGAAAGAAATAAACATCTCTTACTTAAGTCATAATTTTTTTGTTTTCTGTCACATGCAGCCAAATCAAGACTTAGTGATGTGATTTTGAAAATAATTTGAGAAACAAGCACAGGTAAACTTTATGTGTGCTTTTCTAACTATATTATTTGGTAAACACATTGAGATCTCTTTCCCATGATGAGGCAAGTATTTGTGAGCACAAAGTTTGTCTTCAGAATTAAGCCTGATATATTAGAGGATGTGAAGAAATTAGGATCTGGGTTCCTATCCTTAAGAAGTTAATGATTTAGCCAATGAAAAAGAAAACACATGAACTGCCCACCTTTCCTTCCCAACACACCTACCCAGTGGAAACTACGAGGAAACAACACACAGAAGTAAAGAACTAAGGGTGAAATTCCGCAGTGAGATGGCAATGGTGGAGGAATTCAGAAACCAAAGGGCCACTGAGGATTGGGGTTCTCAGGGAAGGTTCAGGGAGGAGCTGGTTCTTGAGGTGAGCTTTGCAGGAGGGGCAGAACCTGCAGAGGCAGTGGAAACTGGTTGGGTGTCTCCAGGGTGGAGACCAACAGCAGGGAAATCACTGTTTCAGTAATGAGCACAGCATGTGTAAGGAGACTGGAAGGAAGTCAGCCAGATGTGTGGCCTCAGGGAACAGAGTCCTCCCTCAATGTGGCTCCTCAGCCTTGAAGAGAGTCCTCTTTAAGGATGGCTCACCGAACCGTTGATTCCACATTTAGAAGGTAAGTCTCTGCTCCAGATTCTCCCTGCCTTGCACCTACCGTACCCATGATAGAGCTTAGGACTCTACTGAGTCTACTCTGCAGTATGTCCTAGACCTGTGATGGCGAACCTATGACACACGTGTCAGAGGTGACACGCGAACTCATTTTTTTGGTTGGTTTTTCTTTGTTAAATGGCATTTAAATATATAAAATAAATATCAAAAATATAAGTCTTTGTTTTACTACAGTGATGGTGAACCTATGACATGCGTGTCAGAGGTGACATGCGAACTCATTTTTTTGGTTGATTTTTCTTTGTTAAATGGCATTTAAATATATAAAATAAATATCAAAAATATAAGTCTTTGTTTTACTATGGTTGCAAATATCAAAAAATTTCTATATGTGACATGGCACCAGAGTTAAGTTAGGGTTTTTCAAAATGCTGACACGCCGAGCTCAAAAGGTTCGCCATCACTGTCCTAGACCCAAGGCCCCTGGTTTTCTTTAGGGATTCTGCTCAGACCTCAGCCCAGTAGTGACTTCTGGAGAAGTCTTGCTCACATCATCTGATGAGGTATTTTAAGTTAAGATGTTAGGCAGAGGTAGTGTGCTCTGCCCTCTCTGCTGTGAAATAACAATAAAGCCATAAACTGACCAGTCATTGCTTCCAAAGAAGCAGCCAGGGAATTTGATTACTCACAGACTAACCACAATCACAGGATGAAGCGGAAACGTTCCAAGTAAGTTCCCTTTCAACTGCTCTTCATGTACAAAGCCACTGTTCCGTTTTTTAAAACCAACCAACCAACACCTTGGAGGAAAAGAAGAGCACTGGCTAATCTGAAAGACTTGGACACGGCCTTCGAACGCAGAACATGTTTCAGAAGAGCAAGTGCTGTTACGACCACTGAGGAGCCCCGATGAGGTCAGTTAAATAGAAGCATCCCTATGAGATCAAGCCCCGGTCAGGTTTCCTAATGAGTAATAAAACACCAAGGAGAGAGCCCAAAGTATAACAAATTACATAAAGTGTTTTTATATCTGGAGGTCAGGAGGAGTGAATAATCTCTCTGGGGTCTGGTCTAAGGCAAATGAAACCAAACATGACCCTTTCTCCAAAATTGGGCCTATAGTGGCTTCTGGGACGCGTCCCTGGCAGCCTGGGAGCAGGAAAGCACAGGCACAAGGTGGAGGAGACTTGAGTGCTGGTCTGGAGATGCCTCATTGTCACTTGTTGTTGACCGTGGTTCTGTATCTGTGAATAAAGAGAGGCTGACGGGAGATGGTCCATCCCTGAGACCCTCCCTGGCTCCAGTAACAACTCTATGCCAATAACAGAGGAGTGCACAGGAAAGAGGGAAATGCAATCTTTCTCTTCATCTTTTCTGCTCATCACCATTTCTCCACATGCCCCAAATCGCATTGATTCACCAGTTAATAAACGGCCATTCTTGGTTGCACTCTCCTCTGAAGCTTGGTGAATTTCATGTTTATTTGGTGACAGCGACAGCTGCTGCCCTCCTCAAACCACATCCTTCCCCTTCGTCATGAGACCTTCTTGCTCGCCACAGTTTGCCTTGGCCAGAGCTCCTTCTGCGTCAGCTTCCACCAGAAACTGCCACCCATATGCAGAGTTCTAGTGCATCAGCCTCTCTGAAGTGGATCCAGCTGGCCAGAGTAGCCTTCCAGGTGGTCAAGACCAAAGAATTGCAAAGCATTGCAGGCATATTAAAGCTGAAAGGGACCACAAAATGCATCCAGTTCAACTGCTTCCAATTTATTGATGAGGACACTGATGCCCAGAGAGGTTTATTTATCTAAAGTGGCCTAGCCAAGCCAGACCCTAAGTCTACTGACTCAAAAGCCAGTTGTGATTTTGAAATGACTGACTGAAATAGAAGCTACTACTTAGGGTGTGCTCTGTGCCAGGCACTGTGCCAAGTGGCTTCTTAAAGGTTAACATATACAAACTTGAACTCAGGATCTTTTCTCCAAATCTGCTTCTTTTGTCCTCCCACCTTCATTAATGGCACCCCCACCCATTCAGCGGCTTCTGCCAGGAACTTGGGAGTCATCCTTGACACCTCCCACTTCCTCATGACTCCCTCACATAAAACTCTCAGTCCTGTCATTTCTGCAGAGCATATCTTAAACTGCTGAACTTCCTCACCATAGCTATCTCCACTCCAGTCCAAACCGCCTCTGCCTCTTTCCCGGATGATGGCGCCACCTCTGATCTCACCACCCCACGGCCGCCACTCCTGATTCTGGCTGTTCACCCTTCAACCAGAAGTCAGAGTAATTCTGTAAAAACATAAACCAGATCATGGCATGTCCATCCCTATTCCCACCCTGACACTGCTTAAACCCATGGGCTTCCTAATACACTTAGGATGAAACTAAATTTGTATAAGACCCTGCACAGTCTGACCCCTGATGACATCTCCAGTCTTGTTTCACCCCGATCTTCTGATGGCTCCCTAAGCCTATTAAAACTTCTCCCAGTTCTTCCAAAGTTCCAATTCGTTCCAACCCCAGGCTGTCCTTCATGAGGTGTTCTTCTTTCTACTCCTACCCTGGCTCCCTTCAGATCTCATCTTAAACATTATTTCCTCAGATGGACCTTCCCTAAGACCCCACTGGGAGCCACTTCTGCAGAGCATTTACCAGTTTGTGGTACTATGTTTTTGAGAGTGTTTATAAGCGCCATGAGGACAGGGACCATATTTATTTGTTCATCATTGTAGTCACAAAGTTTAGTGGCAAGCACATAGTAGTTCCTAAATAAATATTTGTTGAATTAATTTATGCATGCTATTAACACCAAATGACATCAGAAGACAGGGAAGATATAGGAGAAAGTGAGCTTTGATGTTGATTCATTTAGAACAAACGGAGTCTGTGATAGGCTGAAAAATGACCCCCTAAATGATATTCTTGTCCTAATTCCTGAAACTTCTGAACGTTACCTTATATGGCAAAAAAAAAAAAAGGAGGATGGGTGGGTCACAGAGGTGATTAAAAACCTTAAGGAAATTATCCTGAATTATCTAGGAGGGCCCTAAATGCAATCACAAGTGTCTTTAAAGGAGAGGAGGGGATCTGACACATAGAGGAAGCGGGGATGTGAAAACAGCAGAGAGGAATTCGTAGAGGCGTCTTTGAAGATTGGAGTGATGCAGCCACAACTCAAGGAATGCCAGCAGCCACCAGAAATTGGAAAAGGCAAGAAACAGATTCTCTCCTAGAGCCTCGGAAGGGAGTGTGGCCCTGTCATGCTGATGTCAGATTTGTGGCCCCCAGAACTGTGAGAGAATCAATTTCCATTGTTTTAAGCCACCAAGTTTGTGGTAGTTGGTTACAACAGACATAGGAAACTAATACAGAGCCCATAACATTATGTAGGTACAACACAGCGGTTTATATCTGCAAAGGTTTCCCTCCTTCCCTATGCCCCCAGGTGTACTGTGCCATACACTGTTCAGATACACATAAACATGGCACCTACGTTCTCAGCCCCATCTCTACTCTACATTCCCTAAGTCAAGAATTAGCAATGGGACCGAGAAAATTACAAGGCAAAATAAAAGAAACAACTGACCACCAGGGGTAAAAATGCCTCAAAGCTCAGGACTTATGTGAAAACCAAAGGAAGCAATGTCTTAATATTGCTTCCAAAATGTTTTTGGATCTACGAAGATCTTCTGTTTCCACTTTTTTACAATACAGTAAATATATTAGAAAAAAAACTGCCTTAGAATAGCGAAAGAATCATATTCCATGAAATTAAAGGCCTTGTACTTTCAAGTGCATCTTCCAGCCTACCTCTGGATGGTGGTTCTGCCTCATATTATTAAAGGTCTGGACTTGGCAGACTGGTAATGCACTCTGCTTTAGGACAATCTATAATTTTATAAGACAAGATGCCTAGAAATATACATTTTCTATGACTCATATTAACATCACAAGAAGTCAAGTAATATTTATGAGGTGAGACACACTGTGAAGAAATGCATTTTAATATACTCTCAACGTTCCACCCAAAGGACAGGGATAATGGCTCTCTTGCCAGAGCAGCCATCTTGCTATTATTCCATTTAGAGCTTCCAGATGGGAAAAGGGTATTAAGTCGGGGGAAATGAATCCTGCCAAAGGAAATAGGAAATTTTCAAAGCTGTTGTCAATATGGCTCTGCAGTTTAAGATGAACATGCAGGAGGTGAATTCACAGCAGTTAAAATCTGGTTGAAGAAATGACTGTCATAAGCGCTGCTGTGAGAGAGCGAACAGAGAGCTCTGGATGCTGGGAGGAAGAGAGAAAACCCTGTGGAGGGAATTGGGTGGGGAATTAATTTTTAAGCACTCTCAATCTATTCTATAACGAGCTACTTCAAGCTGACTACTTTTTTTGTTGTTAATCCTCACTGAGGATATTTTTCCATTGATCTTTAAGAGAGAGTGGAAGAGAGAGGGAAAGACAGAGAGAAACACTGATGTGAGAGAAACACATCTATTGGTTGCCTTCTGCACGCACCCTGACCAGGGTCTGGGCTGGGGAGGAGCCTGCAACCAAAGTACATGCCCTTGACCCGGAATCGAATCTGGGACCCTTTGGTCTGCAGGCTGACGCTCTATCCACTGAACTAAACTGGCTAGGGCTCAAGCTGACTATTTTTTACCAATTCTTTTCAACATGATATTCAAATGGATGTAACACCTCATCACCTTCCTACCCCTTCCTTTGCCCTTTGCCTCTCCTTAGTATCCTTGGTGGTAGAGAGCTACTTGGTCAAATAATTTGTTTACTTTGAGACTACCTAGTTATTACACCTGAGTCCTCCCCCCACCCCAACAGCAGCCAGTGTTGATGCAGCCCCTTCGGTGATGCAGGTGCTGGGTGGGTGTGCACGCGTGCTGGTCCACGGGTGTGTGGCCTGAGTCAAGTGCACCTGATGTGACACATGTCCCGTGGCTGTGCTCAGGGGCATCCATCCCTCTGCTGCCATGCCGTGCCCTCAGCCCGGAGCCGGTGCCCAGAGGTGTCAGCCTTCCAAGCGAGAGCTTGCTTCTTGGCCTCTGGTAGATGGAATTCAGGATGTGAGCCGCCCTAAGATGTGAGCTGGAGCGTAAGTCCCTCTGCTGGGTTCAATTCCAGTGCTTCCTCGGTGGAGACTGACGCACATCTGACGGCAGGAGTGCCTGTCCGCCACCACGCAGTCTTTGAGTCTCAGAACAGAATCCAAGAAGAGGACACCTATGTCTTTCTATAATGTGGTTTTTCTAACAATAATTTGCAAATATATTTTGTCTATCTCCAGGGTATTACTTAACAAACCTAATGGGCAGTTGATCCACATGCCAACCTCCAGTTCTAGGCAAACTAAAAATAAGTTTCCTCACAAACGATAAACTAAAACATGATATTAAAAAAATTATTGCAAATAATCAGCTCACATCAGTGAGAAAGAGGACATGGTTCGTAGTATTTAGCTAATGTATACCTGACTTTGTATCGCAGGGACATTTTACCTGTGACTTTGCACATGTATAGACTGTCAGAAAGAGCTACAGGTGCGTGGTGGCTCTGGCAGACACATGTGGATGTTCAGATTCAGTATCGTCCTGGACCTGAAGGTGACTTCTCAGCAAGGCCCTCTTCCAGTGCTTGAAGTGCTCACCCTCTCAGGAAACCTCAATTGATTTGAACATTAGAGTCAAGAGCTAGAAGCATGAGCTGAATGTTCCATCGGGAAGACAGCAATGAATAGATGCCTAATCTACTTTTTGGTTGCATTTGGCTAACATGCTGAAGCATCTGGCTGTGCTTTTATAACAACCTATAGTGTAGTATAGGCTCGTTCTCTGACTAATGAGTAAAGATCCATTTATTCCATAAATGTTTATTGAGCTACTGCAGACACCGCTAGGCACGGGGACACAGTAGGAAACAAGACAGGCTCTCTGTCCACACAGACCCACCAGAGGACAGGATTTCTTCTACTTCACATTAAGTATCTTAATGTTCAGCCTCCAAATAGCACATCACTCAAGAAAGCCCCCAAATAACAGAAATGGCCTTCACAGACACTAACAGAGCCATGAGATCTGTGAATTCAGACCACGTGCCAAAGACTTTCAGGAGGCACCTCCACCTGGAGTATGCACTGGCCGCCCACTGTCTTCACTTTGTGAGAAACTGTCCCACCTGTCGCTGCTTCTTTCAACTACAATCAGGGTCCAGAGTCCAGTGCAGACCAGCACCTGTTCTGAGGATAAAACAATGTCCTTACTCACATTCCAGTGCAATCTCCTTTATTCATACAGCAATGTCCTTTCTCCTTTCATCTGTCCCGACTGATCCCAATTTACCTCCTACATTCTCCTTCATGGCTCACAATTTATAATCATGAACCGAACCAAATTGAACAGTCTCCTCTTATGACGTGCATTTTCCCAGAACAAAATCTCATCAAGCAATCCTCTCTCATATGAATACGGCACATATGCCCAAGAGTTGATTCATAATCTGTAGAGCACTGGTTTTGCCCAAATGTGAAGTAAAAGAGCAGCAAGCATGTACATACGCGAGTCACTGCTTTTCCATACTTGTACCATGGATTTTATGCAATATCTAGTTGATGAAAAGAATTTTGCCAAAAATCCTATTCTCCTTTCTCTGAATATTGCCTGAGTTATTTTGACTTTTTTTTTTATTTCATTGAAAAATTCAGCAACCTCATTTTGAAAAGGATAAGCTTGGATCTGTTCTAGAAAACCTTAATAGACTTACCTCTGTTGTATTTAAAAGTGACAGAAAATATCTAATGACTTCATGCCACTACTGGATAAAATGACCATATATAGTGAGGTGGGTTGAATGGACTGCAGGTTCAATAAACTCTAATTTCAGATATTCATCATCATTCTTCCTTTTTGGGCTGCTTATGGTCAATCATCCTGCTCAAGGAATCATTTGTCTCGTTAGCTATTCTGTCTTTGCAATCATGTCCTGTTCACTATTTATAGCTCTAACATTATTATGAGTGCTAATATTTACTCTACTTTTGTCCTTCATCATTGCGCCATTGAGCCACTTTTTTGAATTGACATATAATTGTAATAAATGCAAATTTATGTGATCAATAATGGCAGACGATGTAAAAATATGGCAGCTGAGATGAACTTCGCTGACCAAGTATTATCCAAAATAACATGATGGACAGTCTCTTTAGCACAAGTACAATGAAGTTTCCTCAAAAAGTTAAAAATGGAACTCCCATTTGACCCAGTAATCCCACTTCTAGGACTATATCCCAAGAAACCAGAAACACCAATTAGAAAGGATATACGCACCCCTATGTTCATAGCAGCACAATTTACAATAGCTAAGATTTGGAAACAACCTAAGTGCCATCAGCAGATGAGTGGTTTAAAAAACGGTGGTACATCTACACAATGGAATACTATGCTGCTATAAAAAAGGAACTTTTACCATTTGCAACAGCCTGGATGGAACTGGAAAGCATTATGCTAAGCAAAATAAGCCAGTTGGAGAAAAATAAATATCACATGATCTCACTCATATGTGGAATATAATGATCAACATAATTTGATGAACAAAAATAGATACAGAGACAAATGGCAGGGGAGGTGGGGGGATGGTTAGAGAGCAACCAAAGGACTTGTATGCACGCATATTAGCATAACCAATGAACACAGACACTGGGGCGGTGGGGGCTTGCCCGGGGTGGGAATGGCTGGGGGCGGGGGGTAGTCAATCAGGGGAAAAAGGAGACATATGTAAAACTTTAGACAATAAAAAATAAATAAATAAAAAGAAGAGGATTCCTGTGAAAATAATAATGAATATTATGTCTAATTAATAAAATATATGTGAATAAAATGATTTCATTGATTTATCCTTCAAAACTGCCAAACCACCTGCAGACCACCTGATAGATGTGTCTCAGAGGAGGGATACTGTCCACATGTCCATGAGTTAGTGCCGGTTAAAGTTCCTAAAGGCAAATATCATAGTTGTTAAACACAAATGCATACTTTTATACAATAAAAATGTAATAACAGTTTCCCATAAGGGCAGGTTAGGTAGTTGGTTATTTGAATCAAACCCACTGGTTGAAAACAACTATAAATAAGTCACCTTAAAAGTACTGAAGAGTTGCCTGGCCAGTGTGGCTCAGTGGTTGAGTGTTGACCCAGGAACCAGGAGATCACGGTTCAATTCCTGGTCAGGACATATGCCCAGGTTGCAGGCTCAACCCCAAGTAGGGGCATGCAGGAGGCAGCCGATCTATGATTCTCTCTCATCATTGATGTTTATATATCTCCTCCTTTCCTCTTTGAAATCAATAAAAACATATTTTTTAAAAAAGTACTGAGAAATTAAAAAGATAATGCAGCTATGCCAAACGAACTGAGGGAAACTCAAATCCAAAGAGACTAGGGCAGTGGTCGGCAAACTCATTAGTCAACAGAGCCAAATATCAACAGTACAATGATTGAAATTTCTTTTGAGAGCCAAATTTTTTAAACTTAAACTATATAGGTAGGTACATTGTTATTAACTTAAGTAGGGTACTCCTAAGGCTTAGGAAGAGCCACACTCAAGGGGCCAAAGAGCCGCATGTGGCTCGCGAGCCGCAGTTTGCCAACCACGGATAAGCTGATCATGGCGTCCATTTCTCCTTGCCAGGAATCTGGTTAGGGAAGGGCATCTGACAAAATTCTGGCCACGGGAATATGAGGGGGTAGCTTTCTGTGGGCTTCTGAGAAAAGTTTCTTCACTGAAAGAGACTCATAAGGAAGGGCCCCTCCCTCCTCCTGATCTTATCACACCTGGATGTGATGCCCAGCAATGTGGCGCCTAAAGAGAGAGCTCAAAATGAGGCACAGCCTAAGCAAAGGTAGAGGGGCAGGGCAGAACCGACACGCTATGCATGGAGGCGCGCAGCCCTGCACGTCTCCGTGAGAGAATAGGACACGCACTATTCAGGGCAGTTGGGGTTGCTCTTTTGTTTCTGAGAGCTAAAGGTATCCTAATTCGGAGCATCCCCACAGGTGTGCCTTGGCATGTTCTGCACATGTGTTACAGGTATGCTGAGATATAGATGCCCTCAGTTCTCCAGCGAACAGGAGGAATGGGAACAGCCAGAGTCCCAGGCCTATTTCTTCCAGCCACAAGGAGCCTTGGTGTTTAATCCAGAGAATTTACAGATATTTTCATGTGTATCATGACGTTAACATTTTGGGGAAGATGAAAAGATGCTCCACATTATAAGGAAAATGCAAATTAAAACAACAATGAGTTGCCACTACACACCTATTGAAATGGCCAAAACCCAGAACATGGACAGCACCAAGCGCTGGTGGGTGTGGAGCAACAGGAACTCACCTTCATTGCTGGTAGGAATGCAAAATGGTGCAACCGCTTTGGAAGACAGTCTGACTATGTTTTAAAAACTAAACATACTCTCACCATAAAGTCCAGCAATCACCCTTTTTGGTATTTAGCCAAAGAAGTTTTTATGCCCACACAAAAGGCTGCATATGGATGTTTATAAAAGCTCTAGTCATAACTGCCAAAACTTAGAAGTAACCAAGATGTCCTTTAGTAGGTGAATGGAGAAATAAACTGTGGTCCATCCATATAGTGGAATGTTATTCATCACAAAAAAGAAATGATCTATCAAGCCATCAAAAAACATGGAGAAACCTTAAATGCACATTACTAAGGGAAAGAAGCCAGTCTATATACCGTATGATGACAACTACATGACATTTTGTAAAAGGCAAAACTGTGGAGAGAGTAAAAAGATCAGGGGTTGCCAGGGGTTGGGAGGTGGAGAAGGATGAATAGGTGGAAGGCAGAGGATTTTTAGGGCAGTGTAACTATTTTTAATGATACTATAATGATGGATGCATGTCATTTCACATTTGTCCGACTCTGATGTAAACTATGGGCTTTGGGAGATAGTGATATGTCGATGTAAGTCCATCTGTTGAAACAAATGCACCACTGTGGTGGGAGATGTTGATGATGGGGGGGTTATGCATGTGTAGGGGCAGGAAATATATGGGAAATCTCTGTACCTTCTGCTTAATTTTTCTGCAAACCTAAAATTGCTCTAAAAATAAATATGTTTAAAAAATCAAAATATACACACAAAAACCTGACAGGTAAGATGAAAATGTACTTATGGCTGTGATAATTAAATATATTGATGAAAAAAAGGTTAAGAAACTGACCAAACACACTTAATAGGAATGTTACGTGTCAGTGTTTGTCAATAATAAAAATATTTTAAAAGATACATGTATGTTTCTAAGAAAACATCTCTTGCCCATTACTCTTTGGATCTAATGACCCTCAAGACCCCATTCAAGTCCAGTTTCCACTGAGAAGCCGTCAACTCCCCCAATTTCATGGGCCACTGACTGCTCCCTCTTCTGTGTCCTGCAGAAGATTCCCCATGTTTCCTTTACACACTTAAATCAGTGTGAGTTGAAGACTGGTTTTTCAAATCCATCTTTGCCAATGGACTCTAAGCTCTTGAGTGAAAACAGTTCCGTGTTGAGAATGGCTGTCTGGAAGCTGAGGACCGCGCTCAGCAGTGGCAGCTAAGTTAACAGCACGCGGTGGTCATAGAGATACTGCGGGTCCCAGAGTATTGATTCTCAGTCTCGGCTGCTTTTCAGCAGCACTCATGCCTGCACCCCATACCCAGAGGTGATGACTGAATTGCTGTGGGGTGTGGCCCAGACACTGGAATCTTAAAGGCCCCAGGGATTCCGACGTGCAGTCAAATGACAGCCACTGTCCTGGAGAGAGAGAATAACACTGCCAGAGGGAGAGATGAGGAAGATTATTTTGAGAACTGTGATGATAGTAGATGTAAAAATGCGCCAGCATCACTAGACCCACTAGATGCAGAGAATCCAGCAGGGAGCCCATACAAGAGCTCTGATGAGAGACGATGATCCCAGCAGGTGGGTGTAATCAGTGGGCATAACAACGGAGGGGCTGGGAGATGCTTTAGGGCAGTGCCACCTTATGGTAGTTATTCTTGGGGGAAGGAGTGGGGGTGAAGACAAACACTTCTTCATAAGGTTCAGTTTAAGTTGACAGTGGGGTCTGAAACTTAAGACAACTTTTGGCTGAGTGTTACACAGGACTAAGTCAGGCTGATTCCCTGAGACCAGTTCGTTTCTCAGTGTGGCAGCCTTTTGTGTGGGCATAAAAACTTCTTGGGGTAAATACCAAAAAGCGCGATTGCTGGATTTTATGGCGAGAGTATGTTTAGTTTGTAAGAAACAGTCAAACTGTCTTCCAGATGTGATAAGATCAGGAGGAGGGAGGTGCCCTTCCTTACGTGTCTGTTTCTCTCAGTGAAGAAACTTATCTCAGAAGCCCACACAAAGTTACGCCCTCATATTCCCGTGGCCAGAATTTTGTCAAATGCCCTTCCCTAACCAGGTTCCTGGCAAGGAGAAATGGATGCCATGATCAGCTTAGGTGAACCAGAACTAACTCACGGACATGTGGACAGGATCCTGAGACACATGGGCAGGGTAAAGTACCAAACAAAATCAAGGTTCTTCCATCAAGCAAGAAAGTGGACTGGGTCTGGGGCAGGCAACCAATAGGGTCAGCCTCTGTTTACATCACATTAGAAGCAGGCTGTAGGCACAGCGGTTAAAGGGCACACACTCTGGAGTCAGGCAGTGGGCTCAAATCTCACTGAACCATATACAAACTGGGTGCGTGGAACTGAGTTTTCCTTTTTCTGAAAAAAGAATAGTAAGAGTTCCTCACTCAGAGGGTTGCTGGGAGGATTAAATGTATAGTGCTTAGAACAGACGCTGGCACATACAGGGCTTCATAAGTGTTAGTAGTCATCTCCATAGTGGCTATCACAGGTGATAAACAGCCCACGGGAAGGGACCAGATCTGTGGTGGAGAGCGGTTGTCTCTGATTAGCTCTGAGCACAATGCCATGCTCAAGCAGGCATTCAATAAGTTCATTTGTTTTTTTGCATATTAATCACTTAATTAAAAGGTCTATTTCGTCTTATTGCCAGCAAAAAGATGTTACTGACTAAAGGGTAATATTTACAATTGGCAATACTTCAAAAAAATCTATTGCTCCCTGGAAAATATATTTTGATAATAAAATTATTATAATTTACAATGAATATTTATTGAGCCTATTGTGCTCAATATTATACATGTCATACATGCATTATCTTATGTAATCCTAAAACAATCTATGGAGTCAGGTTTATCAGTAAAACACTCTAAAAGCTAACCTCAAACAAAATGTAGGTTTGTCTTTAAAGTGTAAATGTTTCCACAATATAATGTCAAATGAAAGTCTGAGCTACCTAACTTCCAATTCTAAGGCTCATTTTCTCCCCGTCCTCTCTCCCCTCCCCGGGTGAACATTGCTGAAATCAGGACGCACTAACATCCAGTGTTTTTGTTTACGATAATCATGTGGGTGTGCCTCCCATTGCTATGAATGTGGAGACACATTCACAGATGGGAGGAAGCTCAGCAGTAACAGGCTTCAGGGAGTCAGGCTCTTTGTTTACTCATTAACCCTCATTAACCAAATGTATGCTGATGAGATGCTGTCTTTCACAGAGGGCATTAAAATGGGAACCCAATAACTAATTGCAGTATTTCATTGCCTCTGGAGGCAGTAGCCAAATAAGTCCCACTTTAAATGGTAGAAATGATGTGAAGCAGTTAGGGCCTGAACATGAAGGACTAAGTGAGATGCCCCCAATCTTGCAGGTGGTTTATAGTCAAGATTTATCACTTTGCTTCAGTCCAGGGACCAAGTAAAGAACTAGAGAGTCAAGGACGCCGTTGAAATCCTGGTCTGTCGTGAATCTGCTGGGTGCCATGGGCAGTTACTGAACGGCCCTGGGCTCTCGTTCTTCATCCGTTAAAGGGGATCCACAGAATGTCTGGGGACATTAAGAGTAATAATGACATTGTTTCGGTTCCAACATAACTGGACTTTTCTCCTGCTCGTACCTTTTTCCTCTTTTACCACACAGGAAGGCCCCCACTTCCCACCCCTCTAATGATTCAACCTATTAAGGAAATCAGCTTCTCGCCTGGCAGCTAACAGAGCTCTGCTTCATTGCTTCTTGAATGAATTTCACTGTCTTCAGTCTTCTATAAGAATCTGTTCAGTTTCAAAAAGGTAGGTGTGAACAAAAAATCGACAGCATAAAGAACCAAAAAGACATGTCACCCGGCCACAGCCACAGCCTGACTCCCTGACTCCCCGGTCCAGCATGGAATTCCCTCCCTGACTCTCCCACCACCAAATCTGCCACCCGACTGGCACCCCCTTCCAAGGGTGCCTCCCCTTTGTGTGCCCATCACACACCACTTTACTGTGATTCCGGATTTCCCTCCCTGACTCTCCCACCACCAAATCTGCCACCCTACTGGCACCCCCTTCCAAGGGTGCCTCCCCTTTTGTGTGCCCATCACACACCACTTTACTATGATTCCGGACCCCCACGCTCTCACCACAGCAATGCATATGGCTGCTGCAGTCGTCGCCCGCCCTCTCATTCTCTCCTTTCTCATCAGTTTTTTCCTCTTTACTCCGATCAGGCTCATCAGTATCCAAATGTGCTTGATACAGTCGGTCCTTAACATCCTCACCTGACTTCACATTCTTCTTCAGCAAATTCCCAATCTCTTGAAAGTTCTTGAAAGAGCTTCTTCACTAGATGTCTTCATTTTCTTGCCCCCATTCTCTCCTAAACTCACCCCAAGTAAGCTTTCCTTCCCACCCTTCTATCACCATTGCCTTTTCCAAGATCACCAGTTGGCTCCACTGGACCAAATCCCATAGTCCATTCTCAGGCCACATATATTCCACTTCTCAGTGGCTGACACCACTTGACCACCACATCTTAGCTGTCATACCTCTTACCTCCTCTTCCAATCTCATTCCAACTGTGCCCTCAGTCCAATCACTTTAAATACCACCTGTATCCTAAAGACCCCCTCCAAATTTATATCACTAGCTATGAGTTTCTGTTTGAATTCTAGCCACATTTCCACTTAGACATTTCAAACTCAACAAATTTAAAACCAATCTTGATTTTCTCCCACAATCTTATTCTTTTCTTGTTATTTCTAACTCAATAAAATGGCATCAATATCTCAATAAAATGTCCAACAATCCACTCCAAAATCTCATCAGCTCTATCTTTAAAACAGCCCATAATTTGAACTTCTTACCTCATTAACTGCTATCACCCTAGTCCAGGTGACCATTTATCTCTCAATGGATTTCTCTATTAACTTTCTAATTTATATGCCTGTTTCTGCTCTTATCTGTCCCTATCCCCCAACCCAAAATATCACCCAGAATGATCTTTTCAAGGTATAAATTAAAGCATGTTACTCACTCCCCCTTCCCTTACCATTGAGAATAAAACACCTACACAAATGGATCCTCAGCAGCTTCTCCAACTGTGCTTCCATCATTCTCTCTCTTGTTCACTGAACACCAGCAGCCTTGCCTTCTTACAGTTCTTCCAACCTCCTAAGTACATTCATGCCTCAGGGACTCTGCCTCACCTGGCCCTCTCCCTTGCTTCATTCAGGTCTGTGCTCAAACATCACATTATCAGAAAGTCCCACCTGGATTCCCCACACACAATAGCAAGTCTCCTTACTCTCAGTTCCTTTACCTGCTTTATTCAACACAGCACGGCCACTGCCTGACCACATCTGTTCGTTTACCATGTCTCTCCCAGTAAAACCTAAGCTCCATTGGAATGGACTTTGTTCTGAGAGCCTACAATAGTACTTGGCACCTAGTAACTGTTAACTAAATACTTGTTAATGAACAAATAAACGAATGATTAAATTATTGGGCCGCTTCACTTTTTCCTGAAATGGACACTTTTTTATTTCCACGAGGCACTCATTGGCTGGCACAGGTAACTTATGCCCTGGCCTAGCGGGTTTCTGTTGAGTGCCGTGTTGAGACTCCGGCAGAAGCAGGCAACGAAGGGCCTTATGTGTTATGCTAACGTGGTAACCAGCCGATTCTAGTTACTTTGCAGGCAGGTTAGATAACCAGGTTTGCATTTTGGAGGGCAACAAAAAGCCTAGTGCAAATACTACAGTTTGGATTATGAGAGGAGAAACTATAAAACAATATAACCTTTTCCTTTTTTCTTTTTTTAATCTTCACCCAAGGATAATTTTTCCATTGATTTTTAGAGAGAGTGGAAGGGAGAGGGAGAGACAGAGAGAAACACCGATGTGAGAGAGACACATCGATTGGTTGCCTCCCGCATGTTCCTGACCAGGGCTGGGAGCCTGCAATCTAGCTCTGTGCCCTTGACCAGAATCGAACCCGGGACCCTTCAGTTCACACACCAATGCTCTATCCACTGAGCCAAACCAGCTAGGGCTAATCTTTTCCTTTCTGAAGAGTAAGTGTTCATGAACCATAACCATTATAGAAATGACAAGCCAAAAACAGAGTTCTGGTTAACCTAATGAGTTTTGTCTGTAATTTCCATAACAAACCTGGCTACAGAGGCTCTAAGGCACTCACTTACCCAGGAGGCGAAGGAGCAGGTATGGCGATAATCACAAACTAGCCATTCATCCAGTGGCTGAACCTCCTCTGTGCCAGGCACTGGGGACATGAGTTCGAGAAAGACCGTGAGCTCCTTGAGAACTGAGGCTAGGAGGAGTTGGTGACACAGACCATCACAAAGGAATATGAAAAGTACAATACTCAAAACCGATGGCATGTACAATGGGAAAAATGGTAGCTGGAATGAACGCACTCTGAGGAGGTCAAAGATGGACTACCACGGATGAAACTCCTGAAGTGGGTTTTGGAGGATGAGTGGGAGTCTGCAGGCAGCAGGGGAGTGGGGTAGGAAATAGGGAGGGCAAACTGGGCAGAGGGGCAAGAGTGAAAAGGTGCAGAGGCCCAAGAAAGCCTCAGATCCTGGAGGCATCTGGGCAGAGACCGTGTTTGTGTTGAGTGCGGCGCTGAGACCCCAGCAGCAACAGGCAGGGAAGGGCCTTGCGTGTTACGCGAAGGTGATAACCAGCCGATTTTAGTTCCTTTTCGGGCAGTTTGGATAACCGAGTTTTCATTTTAGGAGGCTGATTCTGACAGCAGTGAGAGAATGGATTCGAGGGAGCGGGCCGGAAGCAGGGGCACCCAGGACGAGGCTTCATCCAAGTCCCTCTGAGAGGACAGGGCTCTGATCAGGAAGCACCTGCAGAGGGGGGAGCAGAGGCTGATTTCAGAGATGCTCTGCAGGAAAAACAGGCAGTTCGATGACTGATTGATGGAGCGAATGGGAGGTCAGCAAGAGTTCAGGCTGCCGTGGAGGTTGCATCTTACTTAAGTCATTGAATGGGTGACAGTGCACTAACCGAGAGAGAAGAAGGGAGCGGGGAGGTGGCAGCTATTAAAGAGATGGCTGTGTCTCGGTCTGCTCATCTTGGGGGCCCGAGTGTGGCAGTGGGGCCTCCATTATGCTCAGGACATTCTCTGGAACCCCCAGCGCAGTCTGAGGGGAGAGAAGGTGGAGATCCCTGGCCTCCCTGGGGAGAGGCCTCCTGCCACAGGCAGGGGCACGGCTTCCCTGGCACTGGACCCCACACTGGCTGCAGCACACAAAGGCTACACTCAATAACGCAGTGGTGGCACCATCACCCTACCTGCTGACAGAAACAAAAACCACAGGGCTTGGCACCCCACAATCTTCTAACAACCCAGCAAGTTTACTGGCACATAAATCAGTTTATGGGGGGACAAGCATGGAGTTTTTGAAGACTTCAACGTTTTCTTACCTCCTATGTTTGTTTCTTCTTAAGTATTATTATGTCCATATAAGAAAAACATTCTAGTTGTGGTGTAAAAATGTGTTTAAATTTCATGCAGTGTTGGTGCATAAAAATGGATTAGTTAGTTTTTATTTCAAAACTACCACTATCATAAGCAATTTCAATAAGCTCCCATTGGTCTCATTATAATGCAGACTCTGAGCAAAAATGAGTTCCATAAAGTCCTTTGAGGAAAACTCTTGGTCCATGCAGTTCCCCAAATACCATTTAAAAGAATGTACGTCCAAGGGAGTTCTGGTTTCAAGGAAGGTGGAAGAAGCCTACCCCACCTTTCCCCCCCAAGGAAAGCAAATCCCAAACATTAGAAGGCTTGGTACTATTTGAAGACTGAAAAATGAATAGTGCTGAGGAGTTATAGATGAAGACCAGAGTTCAAAATACTATTGAACCAGTGAAGACATTTCCTTTGCTTCTCCAGTAGCCCCTGGACTAGACTCAAAGCATCCTGAGGTCCGATGACAGGCACCAAGCCAAGGACAGAAGAGCTCAAGAAAGATCCTCTAATTCCAAGGGAAGCAGGATGAGGGGAAGTCACCCTAAAGCTCAGAGAGAGAGAGAGAGAGAGAGAGAATAAAAGAAAGCCTCCACTTCCTGCCCTCCCCTCCTCT
>NW_005366075.1:329945-335666 GCF_000412655.1 Myotis brandtii | reverse complement strand
TCCTCCCCTCCCCTCCTCTCCTCTCTATTTGCTCCCACCCCAGCCCCAGGCTAAGTGGCTGTGGTGACAGGCAGGGAGACAGCGGGATGGAAAGCACCTAACACAGAGAGAGGGAACCTTCCTTTGCATGGGGAGACGCTGTGGTCCCAAAAGGCTGGGGAAAACACCATTGCTGTTGTTTTTTATATGCCCATGCTCCTGCCGCTTAGCCCTGGACAAGGGCAAAGTCATGGGCAGTGTGTGATGGGAGTGTGGGGGGGCAACCAAAGCCCCAGTTTTCTGGTCAGAAGACCAAGGAAAGGAGGCCCAGGTAACAAGTACCAGGAAGAATGCAAAGAGAGAGGGGCTCAGGACGTGGTAACCTTGTTTATAAACTCCAGACCTTACTTCCAAGCCTTGCATGTGGGGATCTGGTCGTCAACAGCACACCAAAGACTTTGAGAACTGTGCTAAGGGAAAGACCAGGTCCCAGGCTGTCCACTGGCTGGTATTCAAGAGGGACAGATCCAAATAGTACTGCAAAGAGAACAGGGCAGACATTGCAACTGTAACCTGCTGGTCACAGCCTCTAGCCTAAATCCAACTGTACTGATTACCTGCTTTAAGAAAAAAGAATCAACATTATCCAAAGATTTAAACAAGACCCAAAATCTCATAATATTCAAAATGTTCAGGATATAATCCAAAAATTACTTGGCATATGAAAAATCAAGAACATCTCAACCACATGGGGAAAGATATTCAGATGACAGTGAGGAAATGACAGATGTCATCAGGTACGATGGAAGAGCAGGAGAAATGATAAATTTCTGTGTAAAAAGAATAGACTAATTGTCTTTTATTGAACTCTTCAAAATATGTTTGACAATTCAAAGTAAACATAATACTGTCTGAGGATTTTTCAGTCTTTGCAGATGTAACATAAAGGACAACTGCGACATAAGAGAGAAGAGCAAAGGAAGGGTCTCTTGGATAGACAGCCCCATCCAATAACAGCGGAATAAATTTTCCCAAGTGTATATGAAACATTCATTAAGATACAACATACCACCAAATCTTAAAAAAATTGGAATCATAAAAGATGTGGTCTCTGACAATAGAATTGATTTCCAAACCAAGAATAGAAAAATAATAGGAGGATCTTCAAACAACTGGATATCAAACACACTTCTAAACAGCCCATTGGAAATTAGAATATATTGAAAGGAAAAAAATGAAAACATAATATATTAAGATGTGGAATACAGCTAAAGCAGTGCTTACAGGAAATTTATGCCATTAAATGCTATGTGAGAAAAGGTCTCAAATCAATAAGCTAAAACTCTACCATAAGAAGCTAGAAAAGAAGAGCAAATTAAATTCAAGGTAAACAGAGGAAGCATATTATAAAAACAAGAGTATTCCTGGCCAGTGTGGCTCAGCTGGTTGGGCACTGTCCCATGCACTGAAAGGTTGTGGGTTCCATTCTGGGTGGGGCACATGCCTGGGTTGTGGGTTCAATCCCCAGTGGGGGGCGTGCAGGAGGCAGCTGATCAATGTTTTTCTCTCTCTTCCTCTACCTTCCTCTCTCTCTAAAAATCAATAAATTATTCTTCAAAAAACAACAATAACATGAGTAGATATCTATTAAACTATAAACAAAACAAAAAAAACAACAGAGAAAAATCAAAGAAACCAAAAGTTAGTTTTTGGAAAAGATCAATAAAAGTGATGTCTCTGGCCTGATGACAAGGAAACGAAAAGAAAATAAGTAAATTACCAATATCAGGAATGAAATTATCACTATAGACTTAGACTCTGTAGATAATGAAAAGATAGTAAGAAAATACTATAAATACTCTACTCACATAAATTCAACAACTTAGACAAACGATCACAATTGCATGAAAGCTATAAACTATCAAAACTCTGCTAAGATTAAATAGATAACCTGAATAATACTACAACTTTAATAAAACTAAAATTCTCTAAGGCAAGATGGTTTCACTGGTGATTTCTATCAAATATTTAAATACTAAATAACACTAAGTCTATACAATCTCTTCCAGAAAACAAAAGAGGAGGAACACTTTCCAACTCAGTTTATGAAACCAGAATTACCTTGATATTAAAACAAGTCAAACATCTATCCTAAAAGGCTAATATGCAAATCAACTGAACTGTGGAACGACCGGTCGCTATGATGCGCACTGACTACCAGGGGGCAGATGCTCAATGCAGGAGCTGTCCCCTGATGGTCAGTGCTTCAGGGGGAGCACTGCTCAGCCAGAACCCAGGCTCATGGCTGGTGAGCGCAGCGGTGGTGGCGGGAGCCTCTCCCATCTCTGTGGCAGCACTAAGGAGCCCTTGGGGGATGTCTGACTGTGCAGGGAGAGGGCCTAAGCTGGCAGGCGGACATCCACTGAGGGGTCCTGGATTGCGAGAGGGCACAGGCTGGGCTGAGGGACTACCCCCCTTCCCCCAGTGCATGAATGCCATGCATCGGGCCTCTAGTATATATATAAAAGGCTAATATGCTAAGTGTCCCTCCGACCATCTGACCAGTCGCTATGATGTGCACTGGCCACCAGGGGGCAGACGCTCAATGCAGGAGCTGCCATGATGCACACTGGCCATTTACAAAGAAATGGCACCACAGACCTGGCACCAACAAAGCAACACTTGGCTTTCCCCAAGTGGGACACAGGCCCCACCACCACCCCAGAGTGACACCCCACCAAATTGCAACCAACGCTGCCGAGCCCCCATGGTGCAAAATGTGGCCCACAGCCCAGCACAGCCAGGAAACGGTCGCTGTGGGCGCCGGGTAATGATGTCATGTAGCAACACCCGGCTTCCTCTCCCTAGTGACTAGCCTCCTTGGAGTTTCTTCAGCCCAGGAACACGACTTGCTTTATAGCCAGGTGCAAACATTTTACACTTAACCAAATGTCTGGGAAGTGTTTTCATGTGCCTCATCTCATTTGATCCTCACAGAAATCCTGGAGTAGGTAGATAGGAGACTCGGTGGAATCCTATTTCCTTTTCATTAGCCAGAAAACGGAGATTTAGAAAGCTTAGAAACTTGACCTGACTGAAAAGAAGTAAGAAGTGGTGGACCTTGAAAATGACTTCAGGTTTTCTCACTGCGCAGAATATAGTCAAATACTGCTACAGTTAAATATTTCACCCTTTGTTCTCCCTTCATGATCTACAATAATAATCTGCTTCATGTTGATATTTACTGCTGTGTTGCTGACTAATTACCTGAAAGAGAAGTTGGGGCGGTTCACTGGGCTGGAAAAAGTTTAGCTAAATCAGAAAGCAGGTCTAATTAAACAAGTTTATCTATATATAAAGCTCTCGCTGGCGCCAATTGCATGCACGTGTTCCCATCTGTCATTGTGAATTTGGTTGACACTTCTATTATAGAGAAAGGGCAAATAGCGATATTAAAATATTTCTTCTAATTAATTTCCTTTCAATGTGCATGAATTTGTGCACTGGGCCTCTAGTAGTATGATAAAAGAAAACTATAGGCAAATATCCCTTAAGTACATCAATGCAAAAATACTCAACCAAGTATAAGTAAATTAAATCTAACAATATTTAAAAAGAGTAATACACCACAACCTAGCATGGTCTATCCTGGAAATACAAAGCTTGTTTAATATTTGAAAATTAATCAACGTAATCCTTCACATTGACAATCTAAAGAAGAAAACCCTAATCATATAAATTAATACAGAAAAAGTGATAGGTTCCAGGGAAGATGATGGAATAAGTAGACACCTCTTCCCATTATCCCATCAAAATTATAAAGTATAGAACAATCAACCTGGATACCCATGTAAAGACTACCTGAATGGAAGTCCTATAATATCTAAGGATTAAAAAAAAGCCATATCGAGACTGGTAGAAGGGGCAGAGATGTGAAATAGGCTGGGCCCACACCCACGTGTGGCAGTTGAAAATCCAGAGGGATAGCTCAGCTGCAGAGGTTCCCCTACGAAGCCCACACTGGGCTCTCCAGCCCAGAACATCAGTGCTGGGAAGAAAAGCCGCATAACATCTGCCTGTGAAAATGAATGAAATTCCATCCATCCTGGTGAGAAACAATGCTGCTGAGAACTCAGGTGAACCCAGGTGTCCTTTTAAAGGCTGACACACAAACTCTCGCTCAGAGGCTCACCTTGAGCTACAGAAGAAGGAGAGTGGCTTGGGGGATGCCAGAGACATACAGGGAGAAACTGAGCTGTGTGGCTTCAGGGAGAAGCTGGAGGGACGGCTGCTATTGACCCTGTGTTGAGCCCTCCACCCATGTGACCAACAGGCATCGTCTTTCTTGTGGTGAACTCTCCCCCAACATGGCCAATCTGCATTAGCCGGGTGAACTCCACTAGCTCCACTCTGAGGTTTCCCTGAGACTGCCTTACCCAATTCACCCAGGGCCTGAGGTTCTCTTGGAGCCAAGCAGCCTGGGCCCACATTGTAGTGTTTCTTAAAACACTCTAGGAATTTCAGTCAAGCTCAGGGTTGCCAGAGACATACAGGAAGAAATTGAGTTGTGCAGTTTCAGGGTGAAGGCTGTGGGGATTACCACAATTATTTTTGTTTTGAGTGCTCCTCCAGCCAGGTCTATGAGTTTTGCACGCTCCCCACAACCTGGCCAAATCTGAATTTGCATTAGCCTAGTGAACTCTACTAGCAACACCCTGATGACTCCCTAGGACCTCACCCAAACTCAAAGGTCCACAGGCCCTAGGCAGATGGCAGCAGGCCTCAGTGTAACCTGAGACTTTTGCTGAGTGGCCTCTGGCCCATGACCAGTGCCAAATCTGAATTTGTATTAACCTGGTGAATATTAATTGCCCTACTCAGGTGACTCCCCAAGGCCCTGGCTCATGGAACTAGCGTACAGCCCAAGGCTCTTTCAGTGGCTGAGCCTTCGAAGCAGCCAGCAGTTGACAGCAAGTTTGGGGGTGCCTTGGTTCTTTTGCTGACTTGCCCCTGGCTCAATACTGATTGCAGTCAGCCTTGGTTCCTAGTATGGCCCCTTCCACACTCATCCAAGCCCAGAACAGGCAGCTATTTCTGTGGATTGCTTTGTAGCTTCTAACAGGTAGCCCTGAGCTGGTCAAAGGCATTGTCTGACATTGACTTGCACCATAGTCCCTCTCAAGAAGCCCCAGAACCAACTGAAGTGCCTATCAATAAATGAGTGGATAATGAAGATGGGGGTACATCTACACTAATAAAAGAGAAACATGGTAATTAGCGTATGACTGCTACCCTTTTCATTGGCTAATCAGTGAGTATATGCAAATTAACTGTCAGCCAAGATGGCGGCAGGCAGCCAGGCAGCTGAGAACAGGATGCTTGGTTGCCCCAGCGATAGAGGAAACCAAGGTTCCCGCCTGCAGCTGCAGGGCTCTGAGCTCCTGAAGCAAGAGCTCCAAAAGATATAATGTTTCAATTATAGAAGCTAAAAGATGGCGGTTAATCTGCATACTCAGGCTCCAAGCGGTAGAGCGAAGCCAAACAGCCCTGAAGCCGCAGAGCAGAGAGGCCTCACTGCCCGGGGATCAGCAAGCTGGGAGGCCTCCCCGGCCTCCTGGATCAGCAGAGCCAAGAGGACTCCCCGGCCGCCTGGATCAGCGGAGCTGAGAGGCCTCCCATCCCCAGGATCAGCGGAGCCGAGAGGCCTCCCAGCCGCCTGGATCAGCGGAGCCGAGGCCTCCC
>NW_005366075.1:328975-329855 GCF_000412655.1 Myotis brandtii | reverse complement strand
GGGCTCTGAGCTCCTGAAGCAACAGCTCCAAAAGATACAATGTTTTAATTATAGTAGCTAAAAGATGGCGGTTAATCTGCATACTCAGGCACCAAGCCGTAGAGCGAAGCCAAATAGCCCTGAAGCCTCAGAGCAGAGAGGCCTCACCGCCCCAGGATCAGCGGAGCCAAGAGGCCTGGATCAGCGGAGCCGAGAGGCCTCCAGGCCCCAGGATCAGCGCAGCCCAGAGGCCTCCCGGCCCGGGGATCAGCAAAGCCGAGAGACCTCCCCGGCCGCCTGGATCAGCGGAGCCGAGAGGCCTCCTGGCCTGGGATCAGAGGAGCCTGATGGAAGCCCTGTGTGTTTATGCACCCTGGGGGTGCAGAGGTCCTGTCCTAGGCAGAGGCCTATGGTGAAATTTCCGGCTCTGAGAAGCAGCCTACGGGCTGGAAGGCGGCTCCTCTGACCTCAGTGCTGGAGAAGACCATTAAGCAGAAAACTAAAGAAACCGATTTTACATCATTTCCCAGGTGTAGAACAGTTGGCATGTAAGCCCCTGACCAGTGCCCAGCCTCTCCTCTGTCTGTCTATCTCACTCTTAGGTACCATGTTCTTTGTTCTGTCTTAACTGCAACTCATTTTTAAACTAGATTGCTTTTAAAAGAAGACTAAATAAAGTTTCCCTTAAGTTATTTAGGTGGTGCTGGGGCTGCTGGGGCTGCTGGTGGCCTGATAGAAGACACAAACACGCAACGAGGGGCCTGTACCCAGCAGCCCCAAGGCCTGCCACCTTGGTGCTGGGGGCAGCAAGCCAAGCAGTAGGAAGCAGCAAGCAGGTGGGCAGTAACAAGGGAGGGGTCCCAGACTGCAAGAGGGCACATGCTGGGCTAAGGAACCCCCC
>NW_005366075.1:302711-328798 GCF_000412655.1 Myotis brandtii | reverse complement strand
CCGGGCCTCTAGTATATATATATATAATGGAATATTACTCAGCCATGAAAAATAACAAAATCTTACCATTTTTGACAACATGGATGGATGGATCTAGAGCAGCGGTTCCCAACCTGTGGGTTGTGACCCCTTTGGCGATCGAACGACCCTTTCACAGGGGTCGCTAAGACCATCCTGCATATCAGATATTTACATTACGATTCATAACAGTAGCAACATTACAGTTATGAAGTAGCAACGAAAATAATTTTATGGTTGGGTCACAACATGAGGAACTGTATTTAAAGGGCCAGAAGGTTGAGAACCACTGATAGAGGCTATTATGCTAAGTGATATAAGTTACATAGGGAAAGACAAATACCATGTGATTTCATTTGTATATGGAATCTAAAGAAAATAAACAAATAAACTCAAAGATACCGATTACAAACTGAGGTTGCGAGATAAGAGGTAGGTTGGGGGGTGCTGGGTGAAAAAGGTGAAGGTATTAGGAAATATAGATTGGTAGTTATAAAATAGTCATGGGGATGTAAAGTACAGCATAGGGGATATAGTCAATAACATTGTAATAACTATGTATGGTGCCATGGTGCCAGGTGGGTACTAGAATTATTGGAGGCGGGGGGATCATTTCATAAATTATATAATTGTCTAACCAGTATGCTGTACACCTAAAACTAGTGTAAAATAATATTGAATGTCAACTGTAATTGAAAAATATAATAACAAAAAATTTTAAAATACATAAAAAGCATATGATAAAGTTCAACATCCATTCATGTTAAAATTTCTCAGCAAAAGAAGAGAGTGTACTCAACCTGGAAAAGACATTCACAAAAACCTACAGCTAAACATCATACTTAATGATGAAAGACTGAATGCTTTTTTAAGATCAGAAACAAGACAAGGATGTCTACTCTTATTATTCCTATTTAACATCATACTAGAAGTTCTAAGAGAGCAATAAGACAAGAAAAAAAAAGTCATGCAAATTAGAAAGAAGAAATAAAACTGTCCCTATTTTTTTACTCCTAGACTAATGAGAAACAAGATGAAAACATAGAGGGTCAAACCACAGAGGTGAATCATATATCTATATATTAGCTATGAAAACTGAAACCCCCAAAATAAAAAACAGTTATAGTAACTCCAAAAAAGTGAAAAAGGTCTTGATTTAATAAACCATCTTTAGGGTATGTATGCTGTAAACTATAAATCACTAATGAAAGAAATCAAAGAATACTTAAATAATTGGAGAGACATACCATGTTCATGGATTGGAAAATTGAAAGTAAGGACTCACAATAAAGATGTCAATCAACTCTTCCAATTTTATCTCTAGATTTAATGCAAACCCGATCCAAATCCAAACATATTTTTTGTAGACATATGTTAAATCTAAAATTTATATTGATAGCTAAAAGAACTAGACTACCCAAAACATTTTTTTTAAAAGAATAAAGTTGGAAGAATCATACTACGGAAGCTTTATAATAATTCTTAAAATTGGGCAATCAAGGTACTAAAGAAGGGAGACACATATAGATCCATGGAAGATTCTAGAAAGTCCAGAAATAGACCCAAAGAAATACAGTCAATGAATTTTTACAAAGGTACAAAGGCAATTCAAAAGAGAAAAGGTAGTATTTCAACAAATGATGTTAAAGATGTTAAAATATTGCACATACAGGGTCAATAAAATGAACCTTGACCTAAACCTCAGACCTTACCCAAACATTATCTGAAAGTGATCTAAGTATAGAGCATAAAAAATATAACTTTCAAAACACATAGAAAATCTCCAGGACTGGAGTTAGTAAAAGAATTTCTAGACATGACACCAAAAACACAATCTATTTCGTAAAAGCTTGATAAATTAGCCTCCATCAAAATTAAATCATATGTTCTGTGAAAAATACTGTTAAATAATGAAAAAACAAGCTACAGACTGGGAGAAAATATTTGCAAATCACATATCTGACAAAGAACTTGTATCTATAATAAATAATGAATTATTAAAATTCAACAGTAAGAAAACAAACAATCCAATTAATAATAACAAAAATATCCGAACAGATACTACACCAAAGAAAATAAGCATATGAAAAAAAATGTTTAAGATCATCAACTACAGGAAAATGCAATGAGAAATCACTACATTCCTGCTAGAATGACAAAAATTTTTTAAACTGACAATACCATGCGTTGACCAGGATTTAGAGCAATGGGGATGCTTGTCTACTGCTAATGGAAATGTAATATTGTAAAGCCACCTTGCAAAAATAGCTAGGTAGTTTCTTTAAAGTTAAATATATGTTCTACCATCTGATCCAACAATCCCTCTCATAGATATTTACCCTAGTGAAATAAAAACTTATGTTCACATACAAACCTGTACATAAATGCTTACAGAAATTCTATGCATGTCTTAAGTTATATGGGAATTACATTTTCCTTGGAAAAGGTGTGTGCGCGTGCGCGCACACACACACACAATCTAGCAGGGAAACAAATCAACCACATGTGCCCTAGCCAGGTGACTCAGTTGGTTAGAGAGTCATCCCTACTTCAAAAGGTTTCGGGTTCAATTCCCATTCAGGGCACATACCTAGGTTGTGGGTTCGATCCCTGGTCAGGGTGTGGTGTACAGGAGCAACAGATCGATGTTTCTCTCTCACATCGCTGTCTCCCTTTCTCTCTCTCAAATAAATAAACATAGCATCAGGTGGGGATAAAAAAAATCAACCAAATGTATATAATCTCATCAAGGCTCTTCTAGATAAACACACCCAGCTACACATCCCCACCCTGCACCACTACCTCTCTGACCTCAAGAGCACCTGCTCTTCGATTGACTGATTTGGGGATGGGAGGAAATAGAACAAAGACAAAAACAAAGAATGGTAGAAGAATCCAGAAAAAAAACCACTGAACAATCAATCAATTGATCAAAGGAGCCCTTGAACTCAGCCTGGAAGAGACACTGGTAATATCCATAAACAAAGCACACCCTTCGCCCTCTATTTCCTACACTCACCTAGTCTTTGGAATTTTACATAGATACTATTGCAACTGAAGCAAAAAGAAAAAAGCTCAAGCACTGGACTTGCCTATAAACTCTGTAAAGTCTTTGTTCTTCTTGTCTGGTTTAAAGAGAAAGAAATTGAGAAAAAATTTAACATAAACAAGAGTCAGTGAATTTCTTAGAGAGGCCTTGCACCATGAGAGCAAGTTAGATTTCCTTTAAAGGAAAAAAAAGAGAGAGGCTTATCTGATGGTGGAAAATTTTTCGTGCCCTCTTCCGTCAATCACCAGATTTCCCCCAGTGCCCTGGTTGTTTCTAATGAAGTACAGATTGAAGGAAAAGACTGGTCAAGCCCTAACCGGTTTGGCTCAGTGGATAGAGCGTCGGCCTCCGGACTCAAGGGTCCCAGGTTCGATTCCGGTCAAGGGCATGTACCTTGGTTGCGGGCACATCCCCAGTAGGGGGTGTGCAGGAGGCAGCTGATCGGTGTTTCTTTCTCATTGATGTTTCTAACTCTCTATCCCTATCCCTTCCTCTCTGTAAAAAAATCAATAAAATATATTTTTTAAAAATACAAAAAAATTAAAAGATCTAGTTTTATAATTGTGTACCATATTTACTTGGCTCCAAAGTCAAATCTACAAAACAAGGTGTAGTCAGGGGAAGTCTAGTTCCAATCACTGTCCCTGCCACCATGTTCTCTTCCTTCTACTGTAGATAAACATTTTTGAAAAAAATGTATCATTTATATTCCCATTATTATTGTCAGATACCAATGGAATTAACATTTAACACACTATACACACTTTCTCCAGCTGCTTTTTTCACTTAACAATACATCCTAAAGGCTGCCACATGGTTTTG
Organism: Myotis brandtii; assembly: GCF_000412655.1. Taxonomy (NCBI): domain Eukaryota; kingdom Metazoa; phylum Chordata; class Mammalia; order Chiroptera; family Vespertilionidae; genus Myotis; species Myotis brandtii. Next base: position 324,909 of record NW_005366075.1, on the reverse strand, counting down.
GAGATAGTTCATATTCTTTTTCACAGCCACACAGTGCTCCATTGTGTGGATGTGCCATCCTTTTAAAAAAGGGGCCCAAATTGATGGGCAATGGATTGTTTCTAGTCTTTTACTGTGTCAATAAATAACCATGAACATGAGCATTTTCATCTTTTTGCCAGTGTGCCTTTAGGATAATTCCCTAGAAGCTAGAGTGTTGAATCAAAGACCTATCTAATTTTGCAGATATTGTAAATTTCCCTCCATGGAGGTTAAACCATTTTCCATTTCTACCAGCAATGCAGATTGCCTTATCCATAGAGTATGTTGTCAAACTCTTGCATCTTTGCCAACCTGATAGGTACGAAATATCTCAGTGCAGTTTTAATTTGCATTTCTGCTGTGATGAACAAAGTAGAGCATCTTTTCATCGGTTTAAGAGATATTTGCATTTCTTTTCTGTGAACTGTTTGTTTATATCTCGAGACCATTTTTTTCTATATGGTTGTTGTTGTGTGTTTTTTTCTATTCTGTTTTTAGAAGCTCATTACTTATTTGTCTGTGGCATAAATTGCAGATATTTTTTTCCTAATGAGTCATTTGCTTTGCCTTTTTTTTTTCTTAACAAGCAAAAGTATTTTGTTTTCAAGTGGTCTAATTTACCAGTCTTTTGTTTTTTTGGTTCTGGATTCTAAAACCAGGAGTTTTCTCCACTTTCAGGTTAAAAAGGAATGTATTTGTTTTCTTCTAGGACTCAACACATCTTTAATGATGATCACCTTTTCCCTTTCACCCTCTTCGAGAATTAACAAAAGCTTGACAAGTCAGTCAGTTCACATACTGGAAGTAGCTCATTCCCCATCTTTTCAAACACCTGATGCAGTTTATGCAGTCATTCCCCCAACGCTGCTCTTTCACACACACAAACCCCTGGATTGTTCAGGCAAAGCACAGAGCTATGCTTGTGACTGTCACTGTGTTTCCCCTGCAGAGCTCCCCTGTCCCACCTGTGGCCAGAGATAGTATCCAAACGATCAAGTTCCCCAAATGCCAAGAGAGCTTGAGTCAAGGCATTTTGTTCTCTCTCCAATTAGGGAATGAGCAGCAAAGGAAATCTAGGTGCCAGGGCATCATGGGTTTTCCCAGGGGCCAGTCAGCACCTGCCCAGGGGCCAGTTTGTGTACGGGGTACTCACCAGAGGCTCTGTGGGTGTGTTTATGGAAGAGAGAATAATGCTGGTAGATAGAGCAGCTGCAGCCAGCTGCTGAGGGAAGTTCTGTTCGGTGCCCTGGCAGCACAGGCATGGCCTCCTTTGTGAAGTGTGTCCAATTCAGGAAGGGGGGACACTTCCTTACTTCTCTTTCCAGAGACAGATCATGTTTCCCATCTAAACCATTCTCCACCACTGGGCTTTTCGCAAGAATGACTTCCACAACTGCAGTCTGGTATGTGGTTAGACAACGGCCTTACTTCTTTGGATCTCAAAATAAGGCCAAAGGAAAGGGCTGATTTTTTAAATGTTGAAAAATATAAATCAATGATATTTGATAATAATCTAAGAGGAAATAATAATAGGGACATATTAATAACCACATATATGTGGCCTATTTGATTTCTTAACAAGCAGTCCAGGTATTTCTTTTTTCTTTAAAATTTTTTATTGATTAAGGGCAGTCCAGGTATTTCTAATGCAGGTTTCCTTGTATTACACTTTGAAAAACACTGCTCAATAGTCTAAATCCCGTGAAAGACTACTTACCTCCCAAATTTATTGAATTGCTCTTTTTGTCCCTGGGTTCTGAAACATTCTGATACCTGTGACTATTTTGTTGACAGTTTTATCCCCGGCATTGGCACACTCCTTGGCACACAATGTGTACACCATACATATTTGCTGAATTAAGGAATAAAAATCGGAAACAAGTAAATAGCCACATGCAGAAGGATGAAGGTCTCATTCCCCCCAAAAAAGTTAACTCAAAATGGATTGGAGACCTAAATACAAGAGCTAAAACTGTAACATTTTTATAAGAAAATATAATCTTCATGACCTCGGGTCAGGCAATGGATTTTTAGATATGACAGCAAAAGCACAAGCAATCAAAGGAAAAAATAGAAACTTCATCAAAAATAAAAACATTTGTGTTTCAAAGGAGACTATCAAGAAAATGAGAAGACAACTCAGAGCACAGGGGGGAAAGCATCTGTCATAGCCTCTGCCTTCAGGAACCTGTCAAAACGGGCTCGGGCACCAGGACCTTTGACCCTCTCAATGGCAGAGTCACTGCCATTCATCCCTCCTTTTCTTGCTTCTGTCTCTGGTCCTTTCTTTTCCATTTCTTCTCATCTCTCTTTTCTTTTTGTTCTCAATCTGTTTCTCCTTCGTTTTCTATCTGTGTCTAGGGAATGTAATTTATATTTTTATTTTTATAAGTGGAATTCTGATTTTTATTTTTGCTTTTTAAAAAAAGATGTCACCAGGGAATTTGTTTGGGTTAAAGAGCCTGGGTACCACAGAGTCTTACTATACCACAGGTCGTCTGCCTCTGTATACTTACCCCAGGCTTACGAACAGACACACACAAAGTAGGCCTTTGATCCTGAAAACCTAGGGATCCCACTGGGATGAGGATAAATATTTATCTCTATTTGCTTTTTTCTGTTGGGGCCTGGTTTCTGGCTTGCTCAACGTCCTATTTGGCCAACGACCAGCCAGGTCAGGAAAAGATCACTCCACAGTTCCAGCCCTTGAAAACATGTGGGAAGAGCCTCCAAACAGTTCCCATATGAATTTTGAAAGGGTCATCTGAGTACACTATGAGGGTAAGGAAGTATGTACAAAGAAAAGACACTCTCTGCCCTCACGCTAAGTTAGAGAAGAAAACCAAATACAGAATATTCTCTTATGAAGTTTTCCCATACGCTTACCTAACTAAAGACAAGAAACATTCTAGAATGTTCTAGGAGTGTTAAAATAGCTATCTGGTAGCTATAGTGGAGAAAGAAGTAAAGGGTTTGAAGTCACACAAACCACAGTTTTCAAATCCTAGTTTTGCTGTGAGCCAAGCCTCCCTTTCCTCACCTATAAAACTAAGCTAATTAAAACCTACTTTATAGAGTTGTTGAAAGGCTTTGTATAGGTATTATGCATGTAAAGCACCAGGCACGGTTCCTAGGTCACAGCAGCAGGTCAGTTTTGGTAGAAATACTAGACATGTCCCCCCTCTCTCTGCTACTGGCTATGAATTCCAAGGCTGCGGTCACCATGTTCTCGGGTCCTCAACTGAAAGTCCAGAAAGAAGGCAGGTGGTCCCATGTCTCTAAGGTGGAGACCTGTCTCTGAGAAAGGGGCACATACCCATCTCTCCCACAAACCAGGTCTAGCAAAAGCCAGTTGTGAGCTCCACTGGGAGTCTGTGTGTCGGGAAGGGACAACAAGCAGGTGTCCTAAGCCACTGCGTCTGCACAGATGAAAAATGGCTTCTGCCAACAGCCTGGGCAGGCAGACATCTGCAGTGCTCACTGACGCCGTCACCACCGTCACCGCTCATCACCACTTCCAGTGTTGGCACTGCCTTGACGACCACTGTGGCCATCGCCACCTCCGGGAGTGACACCATCGGCACCAGGCGCTCACCCGGTACTGCCTTCCTCCTTCCCTCATCACAACCACCACTACTGTCACAACCATTACACGGTGCCAGTCGGGACCCTGGCTGCTAGAGAAGGAATGGCTAAGGTCCATCTGACTGGCATGAAGCCTGAAGGAAGTTCTCTCTGGAGGACTCCTGAATCATCCGCATGAAATCCCTCAGGATGTACAGAAATGGCCCCACCCACAGCAACTTGCTGCAACAAAAGCCACAGAACTGCAGATAGACTCCTGGAGCGATGACCTCCCTCCTCCCCTCTCCTCCCCTCTCACGCGGGACACTGAGCAAGGGCTGGGCCAAGGCTCCCCCGACCCCTGAGGGTCTCTCACATGGTTTTGTACCTGGGCTGCTCGCTGTATTCCAGTACACAGGGTCCAGAGGCTAGGTGTGCGTGGGGTGAGTGAGTAGTCCTGGGCTCCTAAGTGAAGGGCTGGCCACACCGCCATCTGCCAGGAAGAGGCTGCCATGTACCCTGGGCCCTGGGCCGGGGCTTGTGTTACAATGACCTGGAGCCCACTGACAAAACAGCTCTGGCGGTGGTCCTGCGGGAGGCTCATGTCTGGGGAGAACAAGGGGACATTTACTAGGGCTCTGCCTGTGGCCATGAGGAAACCGAAACAATATCCTTTTAAAAAATCTTCCACAAAGATGTCGCTGTATTTTCCTTTGAAGACATAAAAAGTATCTAATAACCTTGTGCATATTTTTAAAAACGGATCACAAGTTTTTGCTCAAAATAAGCTATTTTTATTTCCTTGCTTACGTGTAACTTAACAGTTATAAACAGCTAAGCTGGATGTTTAATTATCCTTTTAAAAAGGCTTTTTTTTAAAAAAAAAAAAAAAGTAAAGGTTATTCCTAGGCTGACACTGAATATGCCAGGTCTGTAGCTAGAAGCGACTTTTTATAGCTGGTTATAAACCCCTGAAATATGAGTTTATATTGGAAAAGCTGAGGCAACCTTAACTCTAACCACGCCAATGGGCGCCAATTTAATTACAGTCCCAGAAGCGAATGAAACAGTCTCTCTCCTACAGATCATCACAAAGAACCCATTAACTCTCCAATTACTAAACGAGGAAGCGGCATCCTGGAGAGCCCGAGCCAGGGAGAAAACAACAGTGCCTTTTCCAACCTAGACCTTGAACCTGGGCTTCAAGGTCCAGGCTGAAAGGAGGCGCTCCCCTGCACAGCCCTGTTTACCTCGCTTACTTGAAACAGCCGGCATCTCTGCCAAGGCTCACAGGCGACTATTTGTTTAACAAATAAAGATGTGTGTTTCCTGGAGTGTTTCTAATTGGGATCTGAGATCCCACCTCCGAAGGAATCCGAGGCTTGGATACCTCCCACACGAAGCATCTGCCAATGTGGGGATCCAGATTGGGGGGCGTGGAAGGTCTGGTGTTCATGAGGGAGCCTGCACATGGCAAAAGCTCTGGAACAAATGGTTTGTCTCCCACCAACGCATCCATCACGCTTTCAACAGGAATGAGAACTGGGGAAGGTCAAACCAATATCCAGTAGGATTTGTAAATTGAGCTATTCAGTAGGCAAGCAAACTTTAAAAATAGTAGTTCGGGGGAGGCCAGTTTCCCTCAGCCCCTCCGTTCTTTCATCCCTCCGCCCCAATCTGCCCTGCTCCCCCTGCTGTCTTTGCAACAGCAGTTAAACAGCCCTGTTTTCAAAGCCGCACTAACATCTTGGGAAACGCCAGGGCAAAATCAAAAATTCTTTGGCTGGGCGTGTAATATAAAACTTGAAGTTGTTCCTGTTAAATAAAAACAGCCATGTTAATTTTGGTGCCATTGAAAACACAGGAAAATGCTGTTGCCAAATGGAAAAGGGGGGAAAAAGCTTACCAAATGGGAAGCAGTTGCATTTTCAAGACTTGAGAAGGGTATTACAAAAACTAGAGAGCAAAACTGAAAGAGGAAAAAATGTAAAGGAAGGCTGTTTTCTCTCTAATTATTTTCCTCCATCAAGGTCATGGAATGCATCCATAATTCCCTCAAGGAGACAGGAATTCCAGTCGCGGGGTTTCATTCCCTTGCTTCGTCAATAAGCAGACATGGTTTTGCTCAGGCCATGAGCCCCAGGCCCCACCTTCTGCGAATGCTCCCAATAACACACTCCCGTGTTTTACAGAGTCACTGAGGTATGCGGCAACCCCCCCACCCCCCCAAATTTCTGTATTCAAGATCCTGTTTGGAGCTGAATTTTGACAAATAGTTGGAAGAGCATAATGATAGAGGCAGAAACTGTCTATTTTCTGGTTCCACCTGAAAGTTAAGGGGTATTCTCAGCAGTGTTTCCAAGCATCTCTGAGTTCTCAAATACAGTAGACATCAAGCTATACTTGTAATGATAGATGAAATCACAAGTGATTCACAGGAGACCAGCTTTGGCTAATTTTCTTTTATTGTTTAAAATATTACAAATAGCCCTAGCCGGCTTGGCTCAGTGGATAGAGCGTCAGCCTGCAGACTGAAGGGTCCCAGGTTCGATTCCGGCCAAGGGCACATGCCTGGGTTGCGGGCTCGTTCCCCAGTAGGGGGTGTGCAGGAGGCAGCCAATCAATGATTCTCTCTCATCATTGATGTTTCTATCTCTCTCTCCTTCTCCCTTCCTCTCTGAAATCAATAAAGAAATATATTTTAAAAAATTAAGTATTACAAATAGTAGTACATATGTCTCCTTTTCCCGCCATTGACCTCCCCCCAGCCTCCCCCACCTCATGGCACATGCCCTCATCCCCCTAGTATCTGTGTCCATTGGTTATGCTTATATGCATACATACAAGTCCTTTGGTTGATCTCTTACCGCCCTCCCTCCCCTGCCTTCCTGCTGAAGTTTGACAGTCTGTTTGATGCTTTTTTGTCTCTGTATCTATTTTTGTTCATCAGTTTCTGATGTTCTTTATATTCCACAAATGAGTGAGATCATGTGATATTTATCTTTCTCTGACTGGCTTATTTCCCTTAGCATAATGCTCTCCAGTTCCATCCATGCTGTTGCAAATGGTAAGAATTCCTTCTTTTTTACAGCAGCGTTAATACCATTGAGCAACAAATGAGAAGGAAAGGGAAGTTAAAAGACTAAGGCTCTTGAAATCCTCTTTTTAGGGGACTGAGAAGATTCTAAAACACTGATTTTTGTTGTTGTTATTCTTAAAAATGTGTTATGAGAGAATATTTTTAACCTTAATTACATTTTGAGGATAACAGTAATGGTTATTATTATATTACATTTATTATTATTACTATTATTAGGATTTCTGCCTTACTTTTCCCTGCTTAAACTGGTATCTGTACACTGGGGAAATCACACGAGGTTATCTTTGGCAAAAAGTAAGATTATTTTCGTCACCATTGCTATTCCGGCGTGCGCTCTTCCCACCACTTTGTACATAGGAACTGAATGGCAGCTACATGCCTGGTGCTGTGTAGTTTGCTGGTTGTGGTGGTGTTTTCCCATGGCATGGCTTCCACAAACTGACAGCCTGAAATGCCCCCGATTGTCAGCGAGAACAATGAGTACATGTAACCCTGGCCTTAAATCAAAACACAAGTTAAATGCCCGTAGTTCTGATGTTATGGTGACGTCTCCAAATCTGAATAGCTAGTGTCTAAAACTTCATTGCTACTGCACAGCCCACACTGTGCTCCTTCTACACCTCCGTCCGTGAGTCTGCCATAGGACTCAGGGGAGGGCAGGGTAAGTTCTGGGGACGACACCAGGAGGGCTGTGGACACCGAAGATGCCCTGGGCAGCTCACAGTTAAGAGACCTCATCTTATTAGATCGTCCATGGAATCAAGCTAAGAGGGGTTAACAGCCTCTTGAAGGGCTGAATGAAAATTTAGTGAGAATCAAAGAACTTGGAAAAGTGGTTAAATAAATGCATTTCCAGGAACACAAGCAGACCAGTCTGCAGTCGGGAATGACTAAGCATGTGTTGATAAAGTAGTAAAAGGGACTGTAATGATCTTTAAGTGGAAAGCCAGTCAGCTGCCCACCACAGTTGTCAGAGTTAAATATAAGATCCCAGGGTTGGTGAATGAAATCACGGCACCAGGGAGAAGCGGTTCAGACTACAGGCTCCAGTCCGAACTGGGGTTGAGTTTCAGCTGGGTCACTTGGGAGACAGGCAAGACACAGAACTAAGTTCTCTTTTCTCAGTTTCCTCCTCTACAAAAAGCCAGTGATAACAGCCCCCACCCTGCACAGGCCGTGAAGCTCGAATGGGACATGGCATGAAATGTCCTCAGCACAGGGCGGGGCGGGGGCGAGGAGCTCCCTAACGAATCCCGAATTTGCCATGGAGACGCCTTTGCAGCTTCCTGTGCCTGGATTTGGACTTTTCAACTTCCGAACGATGAAGAAAACTAGAAAGTGAGCCAGAAGAAAGCAACGGGGGTGATTAAAGAAGAGGAATCTAGAAACTATAAGGAGGAACTCAAAACTTTGGGATTATCTAATCTAGGAAAGCAAAAACTGGAAGGTTTGCTAACAAAGCAAATGAGCAATAAAGCACCCCATTATTCTCTTCTGCTGCTAGAGTTAGGCCACGAGGGAAGGTGTTCTGTGGCAGCCAGAGTAGCACAGGTTACTATAAAAAGGACGCCTCATCATTTTCTTGTTATGAAGAGTCCTTTCCCTTGGACGTAGAGACCAGATAAGCACAAGTCTACTCCCATCAGGCCAGGCATCCATTTGGAAGCACAAGAAAAAAGGCCCTCCAGCCACTGCTTCAGCTTCCAGCAATTGCGATCATCACACCCTTAAAGGGCCCAAGGGTCCTACCAAGTAGGGGAGATGGTGCCAATGACCAGCAGCACCCTCACTGCACTCCCGGAGCCTCCTAACCCTTCTGTTTGCTTTGTCTGTTCCCTCTAAGTAATGACTGTCCTGACAGACCAGTGTGGGGATCACTGTATTCACTGTATTCTGTGTGTGTCTATAGGAAATAACTACCAGGGAGGTCAATAGGCTGAAAGCGCATGCGTGTGTGTGTGTGTGTGTGTGTGTGTGTGTGTGTTTGCACACACACAGTGTAGGGACCTATGGCTACATTAATTTTGTGTCCACTAAAATGGCTGTCCTTTAGAGATTAAAAAAATAATTTGCCATGCTAGTAAAGAACATTTTTGTCTATCACTTACCCCCCATTGATGTCACTGAAAAAAAATTCGATTATTCTGGCCTATATGAAACCATATGGGGTAGCAGCCTAGGCTCTGTCTACTATTAACACTGGGTTTTACTCGATATGCTCTAGAGTTATGAGGGTGGGGGTGGCATATGGACATTCAACTGAGTTTTAAAAACTGTTTCAACAACTCTGCCACAAGTCAACCAATCCCTTGAGGAGCCTGGAAATTCCGACACATTTGGTTGTTTCCATAACCCAGTACTTTCCACTTCCCTTTCTGGCATTTCAATCCACTTTTTCTGTATTCAGATCACGCTTGGCTTTCTGCCCAAGTCTGAAGATTAAAACCATTAAAAATCTCTGTCTTCCCAACATCCTCCTATTTAAAAAAGGAGACAGCATTAGCCTCCCCCTTCATTTTTTTTCTCAATGTGGTTAAAGAATATTTTCCCGTTTCCGCCTTCCAATTTTCTGACTTGAAACCTACACAGCTTATTTTGAGAGGCTGGTCGCTGGCCTCTGGCCTGGGCTCAGCGCAGACTCTGCCTGCCCACCTCCGAGTCTCCAAGTAAGTGTTCTGCTCCTAGAAGCCCAGCTGTGCATCCCCACCCCAGCTTGTACCATTCTCTCAACACCAGAGCACAACAAACATAAATAAAACCAGCAGCCCCAATTGTGTAAATAATATCTAGTTTTCTTTTTTTCTTTTTTTAAAAAATATTTTATTGATTTTTTACAGAGAGGAAGGGAGAGGGATAGAGAGTTAGAAACATTGATGAGAGAGAAACATCAATCAGCTGCCTTCTGCACACCCCCAACTGGGGATGTGCCCGCAACCAAGGTACATGCCCTTGACCGGAATCGAACCTGGGACCTTTCAGATCGCAGGCCGACGCTCTATCAACGGAACCAAACCGGTTAGGGCAATATCTAGTTTTCTTTACCAGAAAAATAAATGGCATTTCTTAATGCTATTTAAAAATTTCATATACGTGGGTGCATTTTTTTAAAAGAGGTTTTCTTTGAACCTCCAAAATTACTCAGAGTAGGATGACCACACTTTGGAGCTGTTAAAATGGCCCAAATCTGAAGAAAAACACCATTTCCAAGCTGCCATAAAGGGGATTTCACGGCTTCTGCTCATCTTACTAAATAAAGACTTGAGCTGAAATAGGCAAGAGCTTCACAATGACATGTTGGGTCTGGGGTGAGAGACTAATTCTTACTTCCATCCCTGCTTTCCTATATGTAGGTTCCTCCTTAGTGAACCACACAAAAGTGCTTTTGAAATTTCCCCAAAGAGGAATTTCAGCACAAGTGGGGATGAATAAGGTGCAAGCACACCCCTACTCCCCTCAACATGAGGGGGTGTAGTCACAGAATCTCTGTGCTTGCACTGACTCTAAAATGCACCAAACGCTCAATGCGTTGTTCACTACTAAAATACTGAGGAGAAATCAAAGATGCATATTTTGGGAAAATAAACTTATAGCACCCATAGAATTGAATACCATGCAATTAAATAAAAAAATGAGGAAACTCTCTCAGGCCTAATAATAGAAAAGATCTCCAGGATATAACGTTCCACGATGAAATCGCAGTGTAAACAGGGTGCGTGCTCTGCCTTCTCTTGTAGAAGAAGGGAGGGGTGGTAAAGATCTATACAGTCTTATTGACTCTTTATTATTGCATCCACGTGAAGAAACACAGGAGATTATACAAAAAGCAAATAAAATCCACTCTTCTACGGATGGGGACTGGGGCTGTTTCCAGATCTTAGCTATTGTAAATAACGTTGCTATGAACATAGGGGTGTGTATATTCTTTCTGATTGGTGTTTCTGGCTTCTTAGGATATATTCCTAGAACTGGGATCACTGGGTCAACTGGCAGTTCCATTTTTTATTTTTTGAGGGAACTCCATACTGATTTCCATAATGGCTGCATCAGTCTGCATTCCCACTTACAGTGTACTAGGGCTCTTTTTTCTCCTAAGCCAGTCAGAGGAAGACAAGTGTCACATGATCTCATATGTGGAATCTGATGAACAAAAAAGATCCAGACACATTGACACATAAATGGACATATTTCAGAAGGAAGGGAGGGGGGAGATGAACCAATGAACTTATATGCATAGCCCATGGACAGACAATAGGTTGGGGAAGGCCTGGGGAGGGGACAGGAGCAGGGTAGAGGGGATAAATGAAGGTGGGGGAGGCGGGGCGGGGAACATCTATGGTGCTTTCAACAATAAAGATAACATTTTTTAAAAGCTAATAAAAGTACCTAAGGAATGAGGGGCATGGGGTGGATGGGAACAGAGTTGGGCAACAAAAGTAGAAAACAATTCCACTAAAGAAACTTACTATTCATATGCTTTTTAAGGTTGATTCTTTTGCAGAAGTGTCTTAAACCATTCCTATTCAGGCCTAAAGGATTACTTCAACTAATGTGGGCAGGTATTCTTTATCAGACACCGCTTCTGGGAGCTGGCTGGGGTTCAAGGGGGAACAGCTCGGGCAGTGCCCGCCCTGCCGGGCCTCTGGCCTCCCTGGCCGGCCTTCCCTCTGAGCGGAGGCGCTGGCTCCAAGTGGAAGTGACAGCTGCTGACTCCGGGTTCTTTAGGGCGGTTCTGTCACGCAGTACCGCCGTCACGCAGCCACGCTGTCACGCAGCCACACCGTCACGCAGCCACACCGTCACGCCGTCACGCAGCCACACAGTCCTTCCAAGCACAGGTCAGATAAACCTCTGACACCCTGTGACCAGACCAGAGACAGTTGCTTGGGAGAGGACTCCATTCCGAGTCAAAGTGACGGAAAAGAGATCAGAATGCGGAGCTCTGTCCCACCAGCAGACCCAGAGCCCAGGGCGGCTCTATTCGTGTTATGAAGTGTGGGAAGGGTCCTAAAAAGTGCATTTGGCCTAACCCAAGTGCCCAGTGGCTTTATTCTGCTGCCTTCCTCAGCTCTCTTATGTCAGGGATGAGACAGCTAGCGTGTAAACTCACAGAGTTTAAGGTACTTCCTTGAAGGACTGAGCAGGAATGTAGGTACCACTCTAAAATGTTCCTTCAGTGAATTGAGAAGCTCCGTTTGTAAAATCTGAGTGATCTAGACTCAACTGTCTGTAACAAACCATTCACGGTTTTATACTCCCATGCTAACATATCGAATTTTATTTTTTCCCTGGAGCTTCTGTTTCAGAGAATCATGGATATTCTGGGTCAGTAGGGACCTTAAAGTTTGTGATTTACACTAAATGAGCAACACATCTTAGGGCTTTTTTGACCCACAAAGCTATGGAATTTCTGCCAGCCTGAAGCTGGGAGGGCTATTCGCCTAGGGCCTGCTACGTACCAGGCACCTTACAGGTGGTCCCATGGAAGGCACGTGAGCATCCCGGAAGTGAGTGAGTAGTACAAGCCCAGTGACTTTACAAACGAATACCTGGGCAGGGGCTCACCGCAGCCAAGGGCACAGCTGGACTGGCAGCCGTCTCTCTGGCTCCATTGTCTGTTCTCTTCCTACCACCTCCCCGGCATCCTGCGGGGCAGAAGGGCTCTGAGGGAGCCTGCAGTCCCAGCACGGTGGTTCAAAAGACTCCCCAAAGGAGAGAGAAATGAAATCAGGGAATACGCTGTGCACTGGGCTGCCTGGGGCTTGCCCTTGCTTAGCTCACAGCTCCTGCGTGGGCCCTCAGGTGTCTACTGGCCAGCTCCAGCGAACACACACTCGCCAGGATCCACTTGCCCTCTGCCTCGGAGGCCACGCGTCACCAGGCCTCAGCCCTGACCCGGCTGTCAGCACCTGCTGGGACGCTCGCCCACAAGATGAACTACCTACCGGGCTGAGCAGAAAGCTGCGCGTGCCTGCGGGGTGGAGGGAAAACCACGGGAGGGGCGGGAGGCCTCTGGGAGCAGGAGCAGCAGGGACTCCAGGTCTCAGACTAACTGGGTAGAGCCATGACAGGCTGGTCCAGAAAAGCTGCTGGTCGCGCCTGTGTCAGCTGGGCCACAGGAGGACAGGCCACTTGTGCGTGAGGATTAAATGAGAGACGATATATATGAGGACATTCCTTCCGCACTCGACGGAGAGTGAAAGTTAGGAGGGTCGTACTGTCATTAAGACATTTGAAGGCTGGAAGGGAGGGGCTCCTGAGTTGCTCACGGACTGACTGCTTTCCCCAACCCTAAGGTCTAGTGATGTTTTTGTCTGTGAAAGCAAAAAAAGCAGTAGCCCCTGTCAGTCAGGACCCTGGGCTGTAAATGACAGAAACCCAACTCAACCCGCGTGGACCAAATGGAGCCCTAACGTGAAGGCTCACAGACGATGGAAAGGGCAGGGCACAGGAGTGCATGCCATTTCTCACCTACGTTTCCGCTTCTCTTACCCTGTGAGATCAGGTTCCTCCTGGGCCTGGAGACATAGTCACTCTCACACCACATACCTCTCAGCCTCCTGTCCTCTTCATTCCTACTGGGAAATCCCAGGGAAGGACTTGTGCCAAGTTAAGTAATAAGATTCCAATACAGAGGAGGGAGGAAGAGTAAGAAGTTTGTGCCCCTGGAGGGGACAGTGGGCTGCACTGCCGTGGCGTGGGAAGTGCTTTCCTCAGACCCTGAGTCAGGTCTTGAGAGGTTATCTAGAGGACCATGCGCAGATGTCTCCTCCAGCCACCTCTGTGAGCCGGCGCAATGATGGAACACAGTGCGGGCAGTGGCAGCACCCGCTAGGGAAACATCGAGATCTGGGCCTATTTCTTGCAGATTTTGGAGGAAGTACCGCAGAATGATTAGATGCACAGTCAGTCTTGGGAACAAACTCCCTCTCTCTGACATCTACCTCGACAGCCTTCCTTCAATGTTCCCTCAGTAAGGAACCATCATCTGTATCTTCAAATAACTTGAAACTACCCAAGCATTGGTAGGCATGAGGCTGGATCCAATGGGGTCCTTTCATCTATTCACTCTCCTCACCCCAACTTCTGGGCACCAACTTATATGACCTTGGAAGGCAGAGGAGAAACTCCAAATTTAAAAAGAGAAATTCAAAGAGATGCAACGACCTGGGCCACATAGGACAGGTCCGAATAACTCCCAAAGAGGTCTTCCCAGACAGCACTTCAGCTGAGGAGGTGCAGGAGCAGGTCACCTGCAGTGGAGGGCACTAAAGGCTGGCAGGTTTCTGGGTTCGATTTCCTGCGGAGGCCTAAGCCCCCTGCCAGGCAGTGAGCCCTGCAGAGCTCTGGGGCCTATAACCTCCTGATTGCTTGCAGTTCTGCAAGGAGATATCAAAGCCAGGAAGAAATGGTTTAAAGCCAAACAGAGGAGGTGAGGGAGCACAGAAGGCTGACTCGGGATGGAAGGAGTCTGAAGGGGATGAGGGGGAGGGCCTGGGGGCTGAGAGGGTTAGGCCAAGGAAGAAGAAAAATAAGAATTAAATGAAAACAGCGTTTGTAGTTGGGCTCCTCTCAGGAAAGTACTGCCATGAATGCATTAACCCTCCATGGATGAGAACAAAACCCGGGGCCCTGGTGCCTGCCTGCTGGGCACATAAAGCTTAGGGGATATAATATCTTCCAGGTGGGTGTGCCCAGAAGCACACAAAGGTGCTTGACAGGTCATTTCAAACTGACTGTCAAGGTCAAAACAACAACACCTGCAGGTACAACTGAAATATTTTCACCCACCCCCCCTCTCTGGGTTCTCTGTTGTCATTTGTTAAACTAAAGCCCAGTTGAGCAGCAGACAAACCTGATAATTGTTCAAACATATGTAGGTGTGACTTATCTGCTTGCAAATGGAGATAATGGGAGGCTAAAACAAGGGGTGGGGGTGGGGGGACAAGTTAGCTGCTAACTCTGAGGGGGCAAGGGGCTGGGGCTGAGCGGTAAATGCCTGGCTGAAGGATAGAGGCCTGAATTCTTCCAGGGATCATACACCTGGCGCGGTATTTGGAAATGCTGGTTTGTACGATGGTCCATAGCACACAGGTGGTTCTTAGGAAAGGAAGGGTGCCCTTATCCTTGAGATCTGCCTATTTTGCAATCAAAGAGAGGCCCCTTCTGAACCTTCTGCTTGGGGGCCTAAAATTTAAATGCCTACTGCTGTCCAGGTGCCCAAGGAGCACAAGAAAATCGCAGGCTTATGTTCTAACTAGCTCAAACATCAAAAGAAAATCTACGTGTATGTAAACTGCTGAAAGAAACTGAATCACCCCCACCCTTGTTGGAAATAAAAACTCCAACCCAATTAAATCAAAGAACGCTAGGGCTCTGAGGCACTTTGAAGGCGATTCTAAATCAGCCCCTTACTTTTCAGAGAAAGAAACGAGGCTAGGGAAGGCCAGGATGCCTGGGATCCCGGCCTGCCCCTGGGCCCAGCCCCTCAGGAGCACACCTTCCTTACAGTAACAGACAAGCAGGGACAGCACCAGGGAGCACCCCACCATCCTCTTCCCTCCGTCTGGCATTCTCACCGGAGGGAAGGTGGCAGGGTACGTCCGGAGTCTGTGAGTTTCCCAGGATGCCCGCGCAGTCCCCACCAACCCCACTGCTAACACCTGCAGCAGAATCATCTGGGCGGATGTGTTAACATTCAGATGCCACGACCCCACCCCCACCCCCTGAGTCAGTCTCCGTGGGGTTCCAGTGGGCGCAGGGACCCCAGGGCACGAGCCAAACCACTGGGTGCAGGCAGAAATGACAGAACTTTCATAACTGGTTTTCCTCATCCTTTGAAATTTCTGTTGTTGCGTGTATTTTATAGAGTACCTAATATATTAACAGAATACTAAATGCATACAACTTATGAGTAAATATCAATATTTGAAGGGGGTGATGTCCAGAAAGAGATGTGTAATCAGAAGTGGGGGCCTTCTGCCCTGAGCGGAGAGCCCACTTTCCTCACTGAGATAAAGCAGGGCCTCCCCCGCCACCCACAGGATGGAGCTGGACTCCACGGCAGCTGCACAACAAGCTCCGAGGTTACTTCTGAAACGAGTCATTCCCCAAAGTGTGCTGTGAGCAGGTGATTTCAGGGGAACAGAGCGGCCCCACAAGATGCACACTGGCAAGGGGGTCCCGGGCACCACAGCCGGGGGGATGCTGCGTATTCTGGCCCTGTCTTTGAGATGCACATATACGGCAGGATATTACATCAGGATAATAAAGATATTAAAGGCTTTATTAGCAGCCCTCCAATAAAGACTGCCTTTTAACTTGGTTTAATTCATTCATTTCCTAAACTAATTAACCCATAGTTCCTTTTCCCATATTATTAACATTCCACAAAACTAGTCTTCCTTGGAACCTACTATAAAAACAAACCAACCCTGATTTAGGCTAAAGGTCTCGTATTTCCGTGTAGCCGCAGAATCATCAGCATTCACCACACCTGTCAGTTGATAGTTGTCTACTATATGGATTCTTAGCTTTGCCCATCCATCCCTTTCCAACTAGCAGCTTTCAATAGGATGTTCGGAGATTGTGCATGCACGATGGGAGCCAGAAAATGGAGCAGGCTCCTTCTCAGTAGGTTCTCAGGTCTCCTCTGGGACAAAACCAACTCAGAAACTAGGATCCGCCAACCACAATCCCCACAACTTAGCAAGCTGGCTTCTGAGTGACAAAGGCCCACTGCTGGGTCCCAAGAGGCAAACCCTCCTTGCCCATCCCAAGTCTTGGCTAAGGAGCCGAGGTACCATTCACACTCTCCTGGAATGAAATTCTAGATCTCCATTTCATGGTGAGAAGAGTTGATGGATATTTTCAGCAAGCTAACCGGGAAGGTGAAGGGCAGATCTGGCATTCCGTCTTCCCTGAACAATGTCTAGACTTTCTGAGCAGTCACCTCTATAAATAGCATGGTTAGTTAACCAAGAAATATAACATGTTCTGCTCTGCGCTCCACTCAGGTAAATCAGGGTGGACTTTTGCATTGTACCCATAAACCCCACAAAGTAATCAATTTTTAAAAAGGAATCCAGTTTTTAAAGGTGTGTTTCCTCACATCTTTGGCCTTTTAGGGTACTTCTTTTTAAGAAAAGGTAGCTGGGATAGTCTTCCAGTTACATTCTAGGGGTTGGGTAAAGTTGCCCACATTATGCCAACGGGCCTCTGTGGCTCAGACAGGAGTGGGTTCCAATTGCATATGGGATGTGATACAACAGAAGTGATGTTCCCTCAAGCAAAGTTGGTCATCCATGTGCCTTGCTTGCGCACTGTCTGGAGTTGGTGGTCTCCTCCAAAAGGAGTCTGGCCTTAAAAGAAATACATGCACAGCTCCATGCCCACAGATACAGCACACATCGGGAGCCGGTAGCATTTGCTCACTTAGACTATCTGTAGTGGTTTGAGGAGTGAAACCAGCAAGACCAGGAATATTCCACCTCGGCGACGTGATATTGAATTCCATTATTCTTGTTCACCCAGGGAATGTATGCTCTATTCAGCAATGGTGTTTCTGTAGAGAAATAAGTGGGAGGGGGGAAATAAAAAACTTTCCTTTGCAATGGAAAAATGGAAAGGTAGTGCTGAATGGCCATCTCAGGCTGAAGGGCTGGAAGAGATTAGGGGCCCATGATGACATCAATAGAGAGAGAGAAGATTGCAAATGTAGGTAGAGGGATGATTGCTTCAGGAAGGCCTTTCAAAGGCTGACAACTTCTCTTGAAGGATGGCCCCAGCAGTGTTCTCTGAAGGTTGGACTGTCAGTCTATACATGTGCAGAACAGTTCAAAGAAAATAACACTTAAGCATAATCTTTCAGAGGGTGAGGAATCATGGCGTAATGATGATAAAATGCTACTTCTGGATCTGACAAGCAGCACAGCTGTTTGATGGCAAGAAGAAGATTCTGGCTGAGCCAAAAGCTATGAGTTCACTCTGCCTGTTGTTCCAACAGAAGAGAGAGAGCCTGGCCCCACCATACTCCTGTGACTTGGTGGCTGCCTCCAATAAGCCCACAGTGACCACTGATCTTCAAGTTAACTCTGTGACCCCCTGGTTCCCATGGCCAGCCCCTGAGGCAGACATGCACACCTCAGAGAGGGTGACAGATAAGGCTGAACCCCAGGCTCTGTAAGCCGTCCAGAATAAGCCCCTTTGGCTTCTCTCTCTGACTTCCCAGCTCTAGTGACTTGGGGACATCATCTGTCCTCCTGCACCTACACCTGCACCGTAAAGAATGGAGCATAGTCCTGGCCAGGTAACTCACTGGTTGGAGCGTTGTCCCGTTCACCAAAGGGTGCAGGTTCGAGTCCTGGTCAGGGCACATACCTAGGTTGCGGGTTTGATCGTATGGGGAGGCAACCGATCGATGTTTCTCTCTCACATTGGTGTCCCTATCTCTGTCTCTGTCACTCTCTCTCACTCTCACTTTCTCTCTAAAAATCAATAAAAACATCCTCAGGTGAGGATTAATAAATAAATAAACAAATGGACCATACACACAGCTCACTAAGCACAAACGGGTATTGTCAAGACTACCCAAATAATTGCAGCCAAGGGCTGTCAAGAACATCACTTTATAAATACCAGTTCCTAGTTCAAGAAAAAAAGAACCAGAACACATTAGAAGTGGAAGGCCCTTCACTATAAAATAGGAGGGAAACAAAGTTAAATAATATTCTCAAGAAGAAAAATAAAAATAGAGAACAAAATGAAGAAATGAACACAAAGAGAACAGCAAAGGGGTGTGTGTGAGGGGGCATAAGACACCTTGCTGACCATGCCACTCACCAGTCTGTTTGCTCATCGCTATAGCAACGGCAGTGGTACCAGTAAACAAAGCTTTAAAATTTTACAGGGAAAAAAATAAAAAAAGAAGGGTAGTACGAGCTGCTTTTTGTCATTCACACCCACCTGTTTGAAAAAACATAAGAGTTACACTGGGAAACAGTGGACGGAAATGCCCTTCAATTGTTAA
Organism: Myotis brandtii; assembly: GCF_000412655.1. Classification (NCBI taxonomy): domain Eukaryota; kingdom Metazoa; phylum Chordata; class Mammalia; order Chiroptera; family Vespertilionidae; genus Myotis; species Myotis brandtii. Next base: position 306,199 of record NW_005366075.1, on the reverse strand, counting down.
AACAATCCATGCAGGAAGAAATTTGAGAATTTATTAGTCTTGGAAACAACAATCACAAAGAGACGAAACTCACACACAGACCCCCCCAAATCCTCAGAGAGTAGAGGAGCTGGCAGCCTTGGTAAACAGAAAGGTGCTCTAATGTCCAGCTCCAATCAGATTCCAGAAGCAAGTATCACGACTGGGGCACGCTGCCTCGAAGCCAGGGTCACCTCCCCTGGCACGTAAAGGATTGTTTCAAAGCACGGCGGTTTGGTTTGGGGCATCAAAAAAATTCAAGTAGAAGCTAACAAAGAACAAGCAAAGAAACATTCCCAAAGCTGTGAAACCTTGCTATTTAAGATAATGACAGAAATTTATGACTGCTTCCTTCCTGCCAGAAAGAAGCACAGTTAGAATCCTGAAAACAAGAGGCCCTTTGTCCCAGCATGTTGTGTTTTGCTGATTCTATTACGCATTGGCTGGGAGATAAGAATAAACAGGACAACACCCTGTCTAACCCAGGAGAAGGAGGAGGGAGGAGGGAGGAGGGAGGAGGAAAAGTTTGTTATGTTCATTCTTGGGCATGTACGTGCACACCATTTATTTGCAAATTGAGATGCTTAAGAAAACTGTGCGTGCAATAGTCAGGAACTACTAGACGCCTTTTATTGCACAATCAAATCTTTTAAGAATAAGCCATGTGTAATAGGAAGCTTTATAGTTTTTCTCTACTGTGAAGTACGTTGAAGATATTTAAGTAATTGGCAATTATTTCTCGAAGCTCTTTATTTACCAATCCTATTTTTGTTCAATCTTTTAAAAGCTTAAAATCAGGATGAGCAAACATGTAAACGCAGCCTCCCTCCCTGTATCAAAAAACCTTGCGAGGAATCCATCAGCAGCCTCTGGGGGAAGGAACGTGTTGATCTGAGACTCGTCCCTTCTCCACAAAGGGAGAGTTGTCAGTCCGGGCACAGGTGCTCCATGTCCTCGCATTGGAGAATTTTGCTTAAGGACAGCAGCTGCTAAGCTCAGTCAGCTTCTAACTGGCCTGTCCCGAGCTGGAATGGCACTGCTGGCCCCAGGAAACTGGGAGAACAGTTGACCTCTCTCCCTCTAACACCTGGCTGCCTGGAACCACCTCCACCATTTCTTACTGGCTCTCCCTCACTCTTCCTCATACTGGTGTGTGGGTGGCTCAGGTGACCAAGCCCTGAGGGACCATGGCAGCTCCTGGCTTCAAAAACGAGTTTAAGAAGTGGGTGAAGGAAAGCCATTCTAAAAGTTCATTGCCCTTCAGCTACACTGGGCTTCTTTCTGCTCCTCCAGCCCCTTCCATGGTTTCCACCTTGGGGCCTTTGGACTTGAACTGCCTCACCCTGGTTGCTTTCCCACCAGACGGTCGCAAGGCTGGCTCCTTCCCATTCTCCAGTCTCATTGCAAACATCACTCTTTAAAGAAGCCTTTGCCTCGCCACCCAAGCAAAGCTACCTATCCTCAGTCACTCTATCGCTGACTTGGTTTTATTTGCCCTTAGCACACATCTTGGTTGGTTGTTTTTATGTATAGAATTTTCTCCTCTGACTAGAATGGAAGTTCCATGTGGACAGAGACCGCATCAATCTTATTCCCACTGTAGACTCAGCATCTTTAATCCTACCTGGCTCACATTATGTGCTCAACAGAAATTTCTTACAAGAATAAATAAATAAACAATGAACAGATGAACAGGACAATCTGGTACAGAACCGGTGGGCAAGGTCAAAGCAGACTTTGTGACTTGTCCTGAACCACACTGCTGCTGTGTTGTTTGTTTGCTTGTGGGGCCAGGGCTGAGCCCCATGTGAATGGCTGGGCATGAAGCAGGGCCACGGAGGACGTGGCTTTTTATTCAGAGCTCCGTCTATAAAACCACTCCAAAAATGATTTGTAGGAGATGCCTGAAACTGAAATAGAAAAGGGGGAAAAAGAATATTTGGATATCAGCAAGGTAGTTCTGCCAACCTAATTATGCCCCGTGACACGTAATTGTGAACTGCTGAAAGACAAATGATGAAGCAAAGCATGTATTATAAACGCACTCACAAGGAAGACGGAGGTGCTAATTTTTAAGCAACCGTCATAAATGTGGTTTCAGGATATTATTCCATTAACATTATTATTATTATAACAAAGAGTGTAAGCATCATGATGAGCTCCTTTCATGCATTTCTCAATACCTAGGAAATCAGGCTTACTAGTGAATCCCTAGCTGAGACGTCTGAGAAAATACCAGGTGGCAATGGAAACGGCGGAACACTCATGATACCCACACGAAGACAACTAGCTGTTCTTCAGTAGAGAGTCATTCAAAGCGCATTCAGGTCTTCGGATAGACATCAAATCACACAATCCACGAAATGTACACTCCATAGCTCCTTATATGGCAGATTCAGTGGAAGGCAAAAATAAAGCCAAACACAAAGCCCCCACTTACTAAATGAGAGAAGTATGGGAATGGAACTTCCACTAGTGTTTTAAAAGCACATTGGTGATCTTTCTCCGAATCAGAATGGAATGAAAGCGTCTACTCCGTGGAACGGTGATTCAGAGGAGGATTGGAGGGGGTGTTAATAGGTCATAGGTCTAATGATTTTTGGCACCTATTCTATTACTAGGTGTCAAAAATCATTAAGTGCAGAATTGACAAATGTTCTAGTTACTATTGTGTTTGAAAAGCATTCCGAATTCTAAGAAGATGTTTGTGTATTATTTACCTTCTTTTAAATTGACTTGTCATTTCTTACATTCAAGTTGAACAAATGTGTTTTCCCTCACTTCACTGAATATCAGAATCAGGCTCAAAAGCAGACTCAGAGAACGAGTTTTAAGATTATTTATACAACCCATGACATGTAATATTTAAAATACAGTGCAATCATTATCGATATCATCCATTTTTTTTAAAAAAAAAACACTACTTAACATGGCTATTAACAATTTACCCATTTTAGTTCATATGGGATTTTAATGTCATTTACTGAAGAAAAAAAAAGAATTCTAAAATGGTATAAAATGGGTTTCAATATGATTGACCTCTAACCACTACAGTAGTCAGGAGGCATGGAATTTATAATCTTGCGTATATGTTTATAAAGTGTGGCCTCGGGAAAGAACCATTTAATTTACCAGGCACTCCTGTGAGCTCTGGTGCATAAGAACGAACAGGACAATGACAAGTTTCAGTGTGGAGGTCTTTTCCGATGGTTCTGACTGTCCTTGATGTTTCTCTGTTCCTATTTTGGGCACGGAATTGGCCTAGAAGACTGTCATTTTAGTCCCAGCTTTGCTTTCCAGAGCCCCAGGCAAAGCCATGACCATAAATCAGGCAGCAGGACCCTGGGAGCCAACTGAGTCATAGACCCCACTTGGTCACATGTGCTCAAGGTGTTGGGATCCCAAGAGAGTCACGCCAAGCAAGTGGAATCAATTTAGGTCAGAGTTAGGAAAAACAGAGTGCCCTCCCC
>NW_005366075.1:248127-302516 GCF_000412655.1 Myotis brandtii | reverse complement strand
CCCCGCCGCCCCCGCCACTGGCAGTGGAAGATACCGCAACCCTCCACAGCTCAAGCATGGGGAACAGTAACTAAGCCCAGGAAAACATCTAGGCCAGGCAGACTCTTTCCACAGTCCAAAAAGAAGGGAAAAAATGGAAAAAAATGATATCTGACAACCCACAAATGTTTAAGTGTGCGGTTCTCCTGTTCAGCATGAAAGCACTCTTGTTGCTGCTAAGTTATTATTACCCTCACATTTTTTACATTTGTGCCCAGTACCATTTAGCCTGAGGGTATTTAGGCTTATTGCTTTAAAAATACAGAGTTAAGCATGTTTAAATCACTTTAAATATCGCAGGCAGCAGCAAACACACAGCCTACCTGCTTGGACACGCAAACTTGAAAAGAAAAGCTTTACACCATGGCCCGCAGGTCAGCCAGTCCTGGCCGAGGCAGACGGACGTCAGGAAGGAGCTACAGAAAACAAGGCCCTCTGTGTGAGAGGCTCTGCCGGGCTTCCCTCGGGTCAGCGCTGAACTGTGAGCAAACATGCCCTGAAAGCTGCGCTCTCATAAAGTGCTGAAAACTCCCAACAGATATGGCCCCTCAAAACTGTGTACAAATGAGACGCATTTAATGAACGACCCTTTCTTTGCCAATAATTCTGCTTAAATTAAGTCCAGCAGACTCTTCAAAGGGACCAAAGAAGCCCGCTTGTTAAGAAGGATTCTATATATAGACATCCAAGACAATTCTATGATGCATGTAACCAAATATATATAATTATCCTAGCTTCTACATTCCCATTATCTTCATAAATATAGGATAAAAATCAGCCTAAAGGACTTTCTCAGACCTCCACAAGGATTAAGACTAGCCAGCCAGCTTTTTAAAAGGCTACGTATGTAGTAAAGATCAAAAGCAAATGTTCTGGACAGTTCTTTTCTACTCATGGGTTTTTACTAAGAATGTGTGCAGTTTTCAGGGAAAACACCACAAATGACAGCTGTTCAAAAGCATGGAAATTAATTGGCAGCAGGAATTTCCTTGACTAATAGGGAAAAACTTAAAGTCACATGTTTTGATGAGCTTATTTTTCCCATCTTTAGTCAAGCATATCCACTGTTAATGATTAAGATTTTCAAACAGAAATATAACCAAGTAAAATCCTGAGTAGATAACCAAGTAAAACGCTGAGTGAAATCCAGCTACCTATTACTGAATGAACAATGGCATTAATGAATGAATTTTAGGTGTAAATAATAAAATATAGGGAAAGGTTCAACTTGCAGGTCTTGATTTTCTATAGGAACTAAACTATGACATCAATAAGAACAATGTAGTTATTGTATTGAGCAACAGTAGTAAGACAAGTACCTCCCGCCCCCACCCCATCCCCAGGAAGCCGCCTGCTTTGAGCTGTTTTTCTAGCAGTGGTGATGGATTTACACTGATCCATCCACAGTCTCTCTGACACAGGGGCTCTTAAGGCATTGCCCTTGTGACGACGTGAGAATGGATGAGACAGCTGGTCAGGATTAGGCGAGCAGCCTATGGCCCTGGAACCAGGTTGTGTCACCCTGCCCAGAACCTTGGGACCATTAGCATTATGCTCTCACCACCTAAGCTAACCAGCCACTGATCAGCCACGATCCAACATACAACACTCTGGGGGCACCATGTCTTTTAAATCCCGGCGACAATGTCATTCTATTTTTAAGGCAGCTGAATGCAGCCCAAGACACCCAAAGGCTCATGCATGATAGAGTCTATGCACAGACTGTCCCTCAACGCAGCAATGAGATGTCCAAGCACAAGCAATCATGGTCCTTCCATCCTAATCAAATGACAGCTCTGACTGAGCTCAGAAAAAGCAAGAAATAGTCACAGAATTCCCCCAGCATGTTCTCTCCAAGTGCCACAATGGAACAATGTACCTGGCCATCCCCAGGCTTGGAAAGTTGGCAGGAACGATGAGCACATCCAGCCTGGAGAATGGGTGTGTCCCCAGCACAGCGTGCGCTGCTGAGAGGCAAGGAGAGAGCAGCTGCAGAAGGGTCTCCTGGCAGGCACCTGCGAGGCTCTCGGGGGCGAACACCCGATGAGGAATGATCTCCTGGGTTGTGGCGGACGGATCCTGGAAGCGGCAGGGGTATTCCATGTGGCCACAGACGCCAGCACACCTGGGGACAACACAAAATAAACAGATGTACTTTATGGTAAATAGGTTTATGCTTCTTGCTGTGGAGGTGAGGAGCTTTCACAGGCATGGGCCACTTCTAGGAGAGAGCGGTTCAGACAAGTTCCCAAGCAAAAACCGTACTTGAGTTCTCCGCTTGCCTGATCTATGCAGCAGTGATAAAATACAGGTGGACATCCTTCTGATTGTACTGAACTATTTGAGTAATTTCAATCTAAGCTAAGTGAAAGCAGTAAAATCTTGTTTTAGAATAAATGGGGGAAAAGCCCCAAGACTCTAAACAGTAAAACAACTCATCAGACAAAAAATAATGTCTGCCCTTAGAATTGTGCTTTCAAATATCACTATGGAAGAAATCCTCTCCAAATCAGGGACGATTCATAACTCAGAAAGGAAGGGACGGTGCAGCCAAAGTGAAGATGGCATTCTGGAATTTGCTAGAATAAAAGACGTGGATTTGGGTAGAGAACAATGAAGCAAATGACAGTACAGCTTCCAACTTCAAAAGAGCACAATCCACTCTACTAAAAAGTAGTCTAGGTGGTTCTTTACAAAGGCCATCAAAAGGTGTGCTGTTAAGGAATACAGAGGCGCTTTTCCCCCCAATATATTTATTATTGACTAGAGGCCTGATGCACGAAATTTGTGCAAGGGGCTCGGCCCTCGCAGCCCTGGCCGTCCAGTCTAATTAGCATATTATGCTTTTATTATTATAGATTGATTTTAGAGAGAGAAAAAAAGGGAAGGGAGGGAGAGAGGGAAGGAGGGAGAGAGGGACACTGATTTGTTACCCTACTTATTTAAGTATTCACTGGTTGATTCCTGTATCTGCTTTGACAGGGGATCGAATCCAAAATCTTGGGCAATGCTCTAACCAATGAAATACTGGCCAGGGTCTACAGAGCACTTTTGTACAAGATTTTCACCAATCCATTTTCAATACAAACGTAACTAAATCAGCCTTTTAAAGAAACAGATTAGAGCCCAGCCTGCACCATCTGGCCACTGTCCTTTATTCTACCAAAGGTGGAGCTGAAAAAGAATTCCTAGAGCCTGACTCATAGGCCTCAAGAGAACCTATCTACCCAAAGAACCCCACGTCAAAGGGAACTATTTTTTCACCTGTTAACAGGTCCTTTATTCGAACATAATGGAATAGTTCTCTACTTTTAATGTATAAATTATATTCCTAACTATGAGGTTTATTAGATTCACAGTGAATACTGAAAAAAAACTTAAAATACCGGTACATTCCAATATGGGAGGACTGTAGCAATACTGCCTCTCCAAATTTCTGAAGTGCCTTTCACCCGCCCAAGGTCAGCACTGACTGCCCTAGGAGGTCTGCACAGCAATGGAGAGAAGCCTCGCCCTCCACCATGTGGTACATAGAACACAGCTCCCAGCACCCATGACGTTTGGCCACAGCTGAGGGAACAGTAATGGGGGAAGACTCATAAATACTTCTCCCAGGTTAAGGTGACAGGAAGAATATAATTGTTAAGCTTGCCAAAGTCCCCGGATTGATAACCTTGCTTTATGGAGAAAGTGAGAATAGGTGCCTGTTGGTAAACATTTAACCGAAGGCTCAGTGTCCACCTAGGGCAGTGATGGCGAACCTATGACACACGTGTCAGAGGTGACATGCGAACTCATTGCTTTGGTTGATTTTTCTTTGTTAAATGGCATTTAAATATATAAAATAAATATCAAAAATGTAAATCTTTGCTTGACTATGGTTGCAAATATCAAAAAATTTCTATATGTGACACGGCACCAGAGTTAAGTTAGGGTTTTTCAAACTGCTGACACCCTGAGCTCAAAAGGTTCGCCATCACTGACCTAGGGACTAGTACTGTGCTGGAGCATCAATTTAATGACAGCTCTCACAAAGCGAAAAATCATTTGTTAAGTTGACCACCACAATACCTTCTCCTAATGTGTTTATATGGGTATGCAATGTGCTATGGTAATTGAAGCTCGCACTCTCCATTGAAAAGCTTGCAGAGCACATTAAATAATGGAGAAGTTAGAGGTGAAGAGGCATCTTCAGGACAAAGTTGGAGCATGCGTTTAAATTCAATCTATCAAAGCGCAATTTTGCAAGGAGACATTCCATTGCCCTAGCTAGAAACACACCATGGGGCTAAACTATTTCTTTTGCAGCCAAGGACTCGAACTCCAAAAGTTAGAGAACAGTTTGAGGGAGCCAAAGTAATACCATGAAAGCCAATTTGTTCAAGAGAAAAGGTGAGTTAAATTCTCTCTGGATAGAAATGGTACTACTACACAAGTAATAAGGTTATTTCAGTTGGATGCATTAGCACTGTTTTTCATAATCAAGCCTCAGAGAAATGCAGGACTCTAAGAAGACAATCAAGCTATGGGCAAGTGAGACCAGTAAGGCTCCCAGTACAAATGGAAATGGCACCAGGGAGGCCACACGTGGGTTCTGACGTGGGGATCGGGACACCTGGACTTTCGTGGCTGTTCAACCGGTTCCCTGTGACCCGAGGCAAGTGACTCGGTCTCGGGCCACTTTTCCTCACCTCGGACATGGTCCTCACAGAACAGGCTGCTGAGAAGGGGAGGGCTGATTGGAAAGGGTGTGAGGGAACTTCCTGGGGTGAAGGAATGTTCTCTACCTGGGCTAGCATGTATTCAACTGTCAAAAACTGATCAAGCCGAACAACTTAAGGTCTGTTCATTCTGCTGTTTGCTAATTATAGTTTAATTAAAGGCAAACACACAAAACACCTGAACACACGTGAGCCGTCTGCATGCGAGAGCCATGTTTCTGATGCGGTAGGGAAACGCTGTGCTTTGTAAAGTCGTGAGTCGTCTTCCACAGAGTCCACATTAACTCACAGACACTCTATCTTTCCTTCAGAGTGCCCTCCAGTTACACATCGCCATGTACATGCCTAACTCCTACCACCACTGCTACTTACGTTTATTGAACATTTACTGGGTGCCAAGCACTGCTCTGAACACTTTACATACATTTTCCCAGATAATCCACAACATGCCTAAGGAATAAGAACTATTCATCACAGCGTGAGTCTTCATAAGCTCCTCCCTCCTGACTCTCCTTCTCCATTAAACCTTATTTTGCTTCTTAAGTAAATTTGGGTCCTGGAGTTTTTCCAAAGCTGAGCTCAGCGGCCCTGTGATTCTCCAGTGTCTGTTTCTCCTTGTCAGTGTCACCTATTAATTCTGCCCAGAGTGGGAAGAAGGGTGGAACCACGTTAGGCTGGTAAACGATGGGCACCAGGCATTGGTCCCCTCTTACACGATGCTGGACTGAGACGATTTTACAAGCGCTCTCTCCAAGGAGTAGGGGTGGCCATGTCTGACTCAGAGCCACAGGACTGCAAACTGCCTCAAGAGGTTCTCCTCCTGTTTCAGACAGCGCTGTGCTGAAACCCGGGCACAAACGGTCCTCTGTCCTGGGTTCAAAAGAAATTACTGGAAAGCCTCCCCGGGGAATGCACAGCCTTTTCCCACAAGCCTTCCTGGGTTCACCGTGAGGACTCAGTCAGTATCTCCTGCATTCCTGCTCTTCTCAAGGCACTCCGCACGGGGCTGCCCTGCGCATACCTATGCAGAAGACGCCGGCCTGACCTTTGAGGAGTTTACAGTTTTGTTAGGAGAAAAAATGTTAGATCCTGATTAGTTTAGTGACACAGTCCAACGTTTACGCAATTTATGAACATGTTTCAGCTAGCAGAGAAAATGCCTCCTAAAAATCACAAGTGCTCAAACCACCATCACCTGCCCCCCAGCGGGTGGCTGACAGTGATGGCAACACACATCATGATGTCATAGCGTCTGAAAGCTGGAGTGTTTTCTGCAAACATTCAGTACATTAAAAAGCAAAATGTGATATGTGCAATGCAGGGAAGAAAGCAGAAACACTCTAGGGGAGCAAGGGTTGGACAAATAACCAGCCGAGAAGGCCTGGAAAGGTCCCCCCACAGCGAAGGTGTTCCGGAAACTGGAGTTCCCCTGTGATGTATCTCTGCATCCCTTCTATTCAAAGAGATAGAAACAGGCCTCGTCCGCCAAGGTCCCACTCTTCATTGACTTTACACCCTCTGCCAAGTGTCCCCTTCTGTGGAGTTAGCGCCTCAGTGCCTCTCCCAGGCTTTTCCAAGCTCTGTGTGCCTGTTTTCCACGCTTTTAACCATTTTTGCTGATCTCCTCTGGCCTTTATCCAAGGGTCCTGCTTAACCTGTATAGCCCCAACGTGAAGACAACGCTTTAACCAAGGCCTCAAGAGGTTAAACATAATACAAAGATTTCCTGGTGGCTGGAGAAGGTTATACTGCAGCCAAACAAAATTAATAAACTTTCCACAGTTTGGCTGAATGCCTTATAATTAATAAATTTACCTAAATGCTCACCCAGAATGAGCTGGAGCACATGTGGAACTGGAGCTGGAAGAGGACTGCTCTTCCTATAATTTGGCCCACATGGACAGGGGTCAGAGGTTCAGTGACCAGCCCTGGCCGGTGTTGCTCAATGGGTAGAGCATTGGCCCATGCACAGAAAGGTTGTGGTTCAATTCCTGGCCAAAGGAAGGGCAGATTTGATCCCTGGCCCTAGTTGGGCAAATGTGGGGGACAACCAGTCCCTCTCTCTCTCTCTTTCTCTCTCTCTCTCTCTCTGTCTCTCTTTCCTTCCCTCCCTCCATCCCTCTTTTCCTCCCTTCCACTCTCTCTAAAAATCAATGGAAAAAAATGTCCTTGGATGAGGATTAACAACAACAACAACAACAAAAGTTCAGTGACCAATACTTTGGCCAAATTTCTGGGACCCAGATGAACACATTAGGCAAATAAAAGCCTATAGTATCTAAGGCCTCTGTGAAAGTTACGTTTCCGTGAATTGAACTAGTGGTCTTAGGAAGGCTTGAGGTAGAAAGGGGGGCTGGGAAAGACAAGGGGACCAGATGTGAACATAACCAAAAACAGTGCAGTTGGCACTTCAGAGCACCTTTGTTGGCAAACTTAGCGTAGAGCCAGAGATTTAATGGATCAAAACACAAAGCCACCCTCTGATGACTAAAGACAGCACACATGAAGCACGCAGCCAGGGAAGGATTAAGCAAATGTAAGCTATTATTTTATCAGCAGCACATTTCTGATGGACAAGCACAGTGATAAATGAAGGGAAAACTTAGTCGTAGCATGTCAGACATGGAAGGGAGTGTGGGAGGGACTTCATCCACCAGCCTCCCCGCCCCCCCTCCACACTAGCACAAGCTTCCCTGCAGTGGCACCCATGCCCTGGGGCTCCAGCCGATCTGATTGGCTGGTCACTCTGGACTTTCTCTTTAGAGTCTGCTTGCCCACAGAGGGGGGACTTTTGCCTCTCAGGAAGGCTGTGTACATCTGTGTTGTGGAGGCTTGCAGTGGTCAGCTGCGTGGAGGCCTGTCTCATTTGGAGATGGAGTATTAGAAACCCCATTAACACTGTACACCTGAGCCTGCCCTCAGTCCAGCTTCTGTCAATAATAAAACCTTTCTTTTGTTCTCCTGTCTCTCAATTGGTTCTGAACTCAGGAGGACAAGAGAGGGGTTGTGTTTGCCCCGTCCCCTAAACCCTAACAGGGATACCAAAGTCCTATCTTCCCAGAATCCCCACTTCACCTGCCATGTCCTCCTCCGTCACAGTTACGGATGCAAGAGGCGTGAACAGCCATCTCAGCTGCTTCTGGGCAGCAGAGAGCACGCACAGGGGACGCTTGCTGCCCGCTCCCCACTCGGATCTCTGCGGATATGGCTGGGGGACAGAATAACAGACGTCTTTCTCTGCCTTCCCCTAGCCTTCCTAAGGCACACATTTTTCAACTGCACACCTCAAACAGCGAATCAGGCTGCGCGGTACGTGCAGAGCAGGGTGCTCCTTCCCAGGAAGAAACTGACACACTCCCTCCGCGCCACACCCCCAGCGAACTCTGCATTCTACAGAGAAGGATGGTTTTGCCCACAGAAACTTACTTAGCCAACAGGCACGGCACCTCCAGGCTCAAAGGTAGCGCCTCAACTCCTGTTTTCTGTTACAACGTGAATCATTCCAATTGGCAACAGTGACTCAGTCCTGGCACCGACTCTCCAGGTGAGAGTGGACCAGACTCCGGGTGGGGCAGGGGTGTTATGTACAATTTTTAAAAGTCCCCAGGTAAGACTCTGAATCACCTCTCCAGGGGGTTCGGCCCAGATGTGAATCCAGGTCTTGTAACTCAGGAGGCAGGAACAAGTCCCAGCATCATTATTTTATCTATAAAATGGAGATAATAAAACCTATCTGTCATACAGGCTTATCCCCAGAACTAACCGAGATGACATTTAAATCAAGATTTTCCTGGATTTCAAACAGCCAATGGCTTCTGCATCAATTCAGGATAGGCTAGGATATGCTGCAATAACACACAACCCCAGTATCTTAGTCGCTTAACACAAACAAGTTATTTCTCACTCATACCAAGTCTACTGTGGATCCAAGTGACTACCCAAGGCACCTGTCCTCCCTACTCAGAAATCTGGCTACCCAGAACTGCAAAATGAGGCCTACTGTGGGATTTCAGTGACAGGGGGAAAGGGCACTAGGTCTCACAAACCATTAAATATTCCCACATGAAAATAACATATGTCACTTCTGTCTACACCTCTTCTTCCCTCAGGAGTGCATAAGTAAAATTCAAAAAGCAATCTAGGATACTCTATATAGCTCAGGGAAGATAGCCCAAAATATGGAAGTTACTAAGTAAGAAGTGGAAATTACCTCCCTTCCTCCAAAAAGCAAAATGTAGGCAATAAGACATGCCCCTCGGAAGAGAGGGCTCAAAGGCTTTGTTTTCTAAGGACACCAGCCACCACCGTCACTGCAAAAGCAACCTGGCAAAACAAAACCGACACAAAAGGAATTTGTCCTACGAGCATATCTTATCTGCCTTTCAAGGATGAGCTAACCATCTGTCCCATGACTCTGGGCGTTCTCCACCAGAAGGTACTGACTTAGTGACGACCTGTAAATGGGAAAATGATTAAACTGAGCTGTATGTAAAAGTTCTAGAATGAAGCACGATACCACACGACATGACTAGCACACTCCTGTGCCCAGTACGTGCATTCCCCTTCTCCTCTTTGGCTCTCGAAGCCAGAAACAGCTGAACTTCTGGGAAAGCTGCAAGTGAATACCTAGTGGCCTATACTGACTTTTAAAAAGTTTAAACTGATTTTCTCTGATCGACTCTGAAATAGAAGCAATTGCTACCGAAGTTAACAGAGCCCTGACCCAGCAGGATTCTCATAACCCAAGGGCCTTGTGACTGTGTCCTTGTGTCCGATGCTCCTGAGAAGGCTGCCTCACAAATGCACTGCTAACAGCAGTCACTGGAACCAAAGCAGCAGAGTGGACTACAAAGGAAGCCATCAAACAAGCAACTTCTTTTGATTAAGTTGTGTTTTTGACTAAATAAGCACTGAAATCCAAAGTTAAAAGGTGTAGAAAGAAAGTACTGGATCTGAAGTTCCTGTTGACTTAACCAAATATACAAAAATATTTCACCTGACTTCACAGAGGATTTCATAGACATTTATTTTATTTTATTGTTCTTTCCGTATAAACAATATGCCCACATTTCTACCTCTCAACTCTCTTTCCCTCCCAGCAGGGCTTTTCCTGCTTTGAGTAATCACAGTTTGGTTTAGTTTCTCAGCAGGGATGACTCACATTCCCAGTGCTTGGAATAAGTGCATCATTCTGCTCCCTCAAGTGTCTGTTTTCCAGCAACATCCCAAATACAAACCTAAAGTCAGCCTCGGATGGCGAGAGGGACCTCTCTGCTGCCAGGTCACTTGGCGAGCAGGTCTCGGGCTTCACTTCTGTCCAGGGTCCCACCGCAATTGTGAAGGTGGAGGCTGGCATTGGCATGGTTACGTAGTAATGCCAGCTTGAGCACCCTATAAACAGAAAGAGAGAAATCACAATGAGACCCATGTATGGTTCTAGACCTCACTTGTATCTTTTCTCTTCAGGCCGTTGAAGAACTTGTGTCCTAAGATGGTATGAGCCAGTTCTTGGAGGTGGGCCATGTCAACTGAAGGGGCACTATTCCAGGTCTCAGGAAGAGAGATGATAGTTTCAGGGCAACCAGGGAGGTTTGGATCTATTCCAAGCATCAGTTTGAAGCCATTCAGGTGAGGCTATAAATATGAGGGATGGGGGACCAGCCCAATATATTAACAGATAAAAAGAATGAGGAATATAAGACCTGAAGTTCCACAGTTAATTGGTGGTTGAGGTGGTCACTAACAGCTGCAAACACAAAAAAGTATAGGCTGTATGCTTCTAGAGAGGCTAGAACAATATCTTATTCATCCTATTGCCTCGCACAGTACTTGGCATTAAAAAAAAATGCTCAGTTGAATGAATGGATGGATGATTAATGAACAAATGAATTATCACTTCTATTCTGCTAAACTATTTTGTCTGAATTTAATTCAAGCCCATCTAAAATGGATAGATATAATAGAATACAACGAGACTAAAGAAAGGAGATACCTAGGTTTTAGTCCCAACTCTGAAACTAATTAACTGTGGAAGTTCAGGTCTCATACTAGAATTCCTCATCCTTTTTATCTGTCAATATATTGGGCTGGTCCCCCATTCCTCATTGAGCAGATGAAAAGCAGGCCTGGAAAGGTTCCATGGAACCAAGGAGTGCCAGCTAGTTGGAACAAGGCTGGACTTACAGTTGGGGCTCCCCACCCAGCCAGGGGTGTGCCCCTAGTTAGTACACACCTTAGAGAAGGCTTTTACCAAGGAATAAATGATCGATAACTTGTAACACTATACTCCCTTACTTCTGAAATAGAAAAATGATTTTAATGTTTCTGAAATCTGAATGTGTCATACAACCTGATTTGACATAGTATTTTTCTCTGAGCATCTGCTATAAATTGATGGTACGTGTTAAGAGGAATTACTATCACCTCATATTATGAAACACAGTTCTCCACTTCTCATGCTCCTCGTGTTCCATAATAGTAACACAACCTAGCCTCTCTTTCAGCCTCTCACTAACTCTATGGCAGGAGCTATTCTTCTCTTTCTTGTTTTAAGTGTTAGAGGGTTAGCCCTAGCTGCTTTGGATAGAGCGTCAGCCTGCAGACTGAAGGGTCCTGGGTTCAATTGCAGTCAAGGGCACATGCCCGGGGTTGTGGGCTTGATCTCCAGTAGGGGGCGTGCAGGAGGCAGCCGATCAGTGATTCTCTCTCATCATTGATGTTTCTCTCTCTCTCCCTCTCCTTTCCTCTCTAGAATCAATAAAAAATATATATATTTTTAAAAAGCTTTAGCCCAGTTGGCATGGCTCAGTGGTTGAGCATCTACCTATGAACCAGGAAGTCATGGTTCAATTCCTGGTCAGGGCACATGCCTGGGTTGTGGGCTCAATCCCCAGTGTGGGGCATGGAGGAGGCAGCTGATCGATGATTCTCTCTCATCATTGATGTTTCTATCTCTCTCTCCCTTTCCCTTCCTCTCTGAAATCAATAAAAATATATTTTAAAACGAAGTTTTAGAGGGTTAAACACTCATGGGGTGGGCTGTGGTGTCCAATTTGGTTAGTAAGTGGATAAGAAGTCATATTCAGGGCCCAAATGTTAACATGCCCACATTGGCCCTCAGAGCTAATATGACATTTTTCAAAGTACTCTACCAGTAAAAACCAATAATAAAGGTTAGATTCTGATCTCCATATGCTTGGCTTCTTTATCTCTCAACTAATTCTGAACTCAGGAAGGTAGAGAGTCATTTTTTATTATCCTCAGAAAATACCAACTTAGATCCAAAAGAATATCCTGCAGAACTCCTCTGATGAAAAATAAAATTTTAAGTACAAAACAAAGACCTAAACTTAAGGAAAAAAATAAATGATATCAACTTTGAATAAAAATGATATGATATCAAGTTTGGAAGTCATTAGAGGAAATACTTGAATGAGGAATATAGAAGGGCATGCTCAGAATGGCTGGGAACACTTCACAGAGGTATCCATTCTCTCAAAACTGGTTATACCTTTCATTCTCTTCTGGAGTCAGAATGTCACTCTTAAAATCACTCATTCCACATCTGACTAAGAAGCTGACGGCATGCTCCTCTTTTTTTTTCTTAATCTTTATTGTTGAAAGTATTACATATGTCCCTCCTCTCCCCCCACCCCCAACTCCTCCAGCCCATCCCTGCCTCTGGCCCCAGGCCCTCACCACCCCACTGTCTGTGTACATGGGTGCTCCTTTTTTATTTTTTTAAATAGTTTTATTATTTTTTAATTGATTTTAGAAAAAGAGGAAGGGAGAACAAGAGAGAAAAGCATCAATGTGAGAGAGAAACATCAAACAGTTGCACCAGTAAGCACCTCGACCTAGATCAAACCCAAAATCTGGGTATGTACCCTGACCTAGAATCAAACCCATAACCCTTCAGTGCACAGGATGATGCTCCAACCAACAGAACCACACCAGCCAGGGCAAGGCATGCTCCTCTTTAAAGATGAGGGACTTCGAACAAGATGGCAGGGTAGGTAAACATGAAATGGGTACTTCCCTCCTCCCAGCCACATCATAATTAAAACTAAACTATAGAAAACCACCATTCCATTCAGAATGCCTGAAATCTGGCTGGTTGGAAGCCCTACAACTAGGGAATTGAAGAAGAAGCCAAATCGAGATTGGTAGGAGGGGTAGAGACATGGAAGAGGCTGGTCCCACACCCACGTATGGCAGAGAAAAATCATAAGGGATATCTTGGCTGCGGAGATCCCCCCTGAATTCCCTGATGAGAAGTGATGGGTCCCAGCCCCACACCAGGACCTCAGCCCAGGGTACCAGTGCCAGGAAGAGAAGTCCCCATAACTTCTGGCTGTAAAGATCAGCCGAGGATCATGGCTGAATGACACGGAGGCTGCTGGAGTCCCAGACAGTTCCTTTTAAAGGGTCCACACGCAGACTTACTCAGACTCATTCCCTCTGAGCTCTAGTGCTGGGCAGCAAATTAAAGTGCAACAGAGGCAGATGGGGAAGCAGTGAATTGTTTGTTGAGCAAGAGCTGAGGGCGAGGGCAGCTTTCTCCCAGACAGAAGTGCTGGCAAAAGTCATTGTTCCTTTGATGAGCCCTCCCCTTACAGAGCTGGCAGTCAGAGTCTCCATCAACCTGGCTAACACTGTTTTCCCCACCCTAGTGATTTCCTGAGGCTCTGCCCCACTCAACTTTCAGGCCCACCCAAGCTGTTTCCAGTGGCTTTTCCATACCAATGGCCTGTCTTGGCTAATGTTTCAGATTTTCCTAAAATCTCTCAAACAAGCAGCATCAGGCCTTGGTTCAGAGCCTGGCCTCTCCTGGGTACCTCCAAACCCAGAACAAGTACCAGCCATCTGCTGACTACTTTGTAGCTAATGCTGGGTGGCCCTGGGCAGTGGCTGACCTTGAATTGCACCTCCCTGGAGATCCCGGAGCCAGTGCACCCAGTGAATAGTTTCAGACCATGATGAAGCATCACTATCCAACCACCTTCATTAGCCACACACATAAAAGGCAGACTCAGTGGGCAGCAGAACCCTTCTAGAGTAAGTCCTGCTCTGTGGGGTGGGCCACAGCACAACTGATCATCCATGGTGGTCAGAGGTTGATGGTTGGTGGTCACAGACAGTTTTTGCAGCTGATTGGCCTGGGGGTAAATCTTCCCATTGACATGCCAACAGTAATCAAGGCTCAACTATAAGAGAAGGGTTACACAGCCCACGTGGGGGGCACACCTTGAGTGTCCAGCTTAGGAGACTGTGGAGGCTATGCCACTGGGCCATATGGGACACCTACTATATTAGGCCACACTACCAAGCCTGGGAGATGTAGCAGCTCTACCTCATACACAGAAACAAACACAGAGAGACTGCCAAAATAAGGAAACAAAGAAATATGTCCGAAAAGAAACAAAACTTCAGAAAAAGAACTAAACAAAATGGAGACAAGTAATCTACTAGACGCAGAGTTCCAAACACTGGTTATAAAGGGGACTCAAGGAACTTAGTGAGGACCTCAACAGCATAAAAAAGGACCAGTCAGAAATGAAGGATACACTAAATGAAATGAAGAATAATTTACAGGGAATCAACAGTAGAATGGATGAAGCTGAGAATCAAATCAACAATTTGGAATATAAGGAAGCAAAAAACACTCAATCAAAACAGTAAAAAGAAAAAAGAATCCAAAAACATGAAAATAGTGTAAGGAGCCTCTGGGACAACTTCAAGTGTATTAATATTCACATCATGAGGATGCCAAAAGGGGAAGACAGATCAAAAAATTGAAAGTCTATTTGAAAAAGTAATGACAAAAAAATTTCCTTAATTTGGTGAAGGAAATAAACATACAAGTCCAGGAAGCACAGAAAATCCAAACAAAATGAACCCAAAGAGGCCCACATCAAGAAACATCATAATTTAAATGCAAAAGGTTAAAGATAAAAAGAGAGTCTTAAAGGCAGCAAGAGAAAAGCAGTTAGTTACCTACAAGGGAGCTCCCATAAGACTGTCATCTGATTTCTCAACAGAAACTTTGCAGGCCAGAGGATTGGTAAGAAATATTCAAGGTGATAACAAGTAAGGATCTACAACTGAGATTACTCTACCCAGCAAAACTATCATTTAGAATGGACGGACAGGTAAAGAGAATCCCAGACAAGAAAAAGCTAAAGGAATTCATTACCACCAAACCCGTATTACATGAAATGTTAAAGAATTTTCTTTAGGAAGAAAAATTTAAAAAATAATAAACATAAATAATAAAATGGCAATAAAGACATATCTATCAACAATTAAATATTAAAGAAAAAACCAAAATAAATGAACAATCAGACCAGAAACAGATTCATAGATACAGAGAATATTTTGACAGTTGCCAGATAGGAGGGGTTGGAAAAGATGAAAAAATTAAGAGGTACAAATTTGTAGTTACAGAATAGTGACAAGAATGTAAAGTATAGCATAGGGATATAGACAATAATATTCTAATAACCATGTATGGTGTCGGATGGGTGTGAGATTTATCAGGATGATCACTTAGTAAGTTATGTAATATCTAATCACTGGGATGTACACCTGAAACTAATATAGTAGTGTATGTCAACTGTAATTTAAAAATAAAAATGATTTTAAAATGAAAAGGAAAAAGACGAGATAACAAGAGTTGGCAAGGATGTGGAGAAAAGGGTGCAGCCACTATGGAAGACAGTATGAAGGTTTCTCAAAAAATTAAAAATAGGACTACCATCTGATTCATCAATTCCACTTATGGGTATTTATCCAAAGGAAATGAAATCACTATCTCAAAGTGATATCTGCACTCTCATGTTCATTGCAGCATTATTTTCAATGACCAAGGCATAGAAACAATCTAACTTCCAGAGTAATGCCTGGATAAAGAAAATGTGAGACATAAAAAAGGAAATCCTTCCATTTGTGACAACATGGATAGACCTGGAGAACATTATGCTAAATAAAATAACTCAGACAGAGGAAGATAAATAGTGTATGAGATCTCACTTATATGTGGAATCTAAAAAAATCCCACAAAAAATCAAACTCATAGAAACAGAGAGTAGATTGGTGACTGACAGGGGTGGGGGTTTGGGAAGACATTTAGGGGAAATCAGTGAGGGTGTTCAAAGGATGGAAACCTCTGGTTATAAGATAAATAAGTTCTGGGGATATTATGCACTGCAAGGTGACTGTTAACAATACTATATTGTATATAATTAACAAAACTGTATTGTATATAATTAATAATACTATAGTGTATATTTTATAGTTGCTAAGAGAGTAGATTTTCAGAGTTTTCACCACACACAATAAAACTATGTGAGGTGATGGATGTGTTAACTAACCTTATTGTGGTAACCACTTCACAATATATTCATGTATCAAATCATCACATTGTGTACCTTAAACTTACAATGTTAGATGCCAATTATATCTCAAAAAGTCTGGGGGTGGGGGGAGAAACACTATGTTTCTCATTTAGCATTGAATGTTTGACCTGATTTTTTTGCTGCCTCTCTGGTCCTTATACCATCCATCTAGCACATGGAGAAGAAAAGACTGCTTGGAAACAGCACAAGCTGAAACTGCTTTCAATAGAGAATGCTGCTAGTGGAATAGAAGGTATCTGTTAGATGCCTACACAAGGTCATGGAGAAGCCTCACCAAGTGCCAATGACATCATGTCCCAGCACCTTTATCAGAATGCCTGTACTCTCAAGGTGATGGGAGGAGGGTGGTGGAGGCCAGAACTGATGTGGCAGGGGAGGGGAAGGAGATTAGCAGTTTCAAAACAAAGTCAGACACTTTAAATGACCTGGAGTTTGGGAGCAAAATAGCAAAAGTATTAACAGAATCTGAGTTAAATCCAACAAAAATATTTTAAAACTGTCATTACTCCGTCAGTCTTCTCTGAAGTTAAATCATGGGAGAAAAGGGATTTTTTTGGGGGGAGGGAGGGGGAAATGTCTTGAAAACATCATCCAAACCCATATTTTAAATGCTCAAGATGATTTTTTCCTATATAGCCCTCAAGATTTTTAATTTATTGATTCTTACAGTTCCTCTACTTCATGGAGCTCATTGGGAATAAACTGTTTCATGCTTTAAGCTTTTAAAGCCAAAAACTTTTTCAGGATACCTAGTGACAGTCAAATAGGGCCAGATCAATAGCCTGGGCCAAACAAGAACCGGCCAGGCGCCCACTTCCCAAAGACCCTGGCTGGATTCTACAGAAGTTTCTCAAAGGTGTCCAGCCCTGGGCTTCTTGTCCAACCTGGGTGAAGGCTGAAGTCACTGCAGTGACACCTGAATGCTTCCACTGCGCTGGGGAGGCTTTTACTGGCCCCTACCATCGGGGCAAGTCTCAGGGCCTCATCTTTGAGCTGTCTGTTCATGGACTATTCCACAGAGCCGAACCTGGCATGAGGACGGCCCACTGCCAAGGGAGCTAGCTGCTCAGGGGACACCTGATCCCATCTTCAAACCAGACTGCAGAAAAGGCAAAGGACCACGTGGAAATACTGCCCCAGAATGCAGAGCACAGATTCCAAAGAAAAGAGAAATAATTTCTGGATGGGCAATTGTTTGGGATAAGCCTACCTTGAAAAGAGAACTGATGAAGAGCATGTCTCTTTGGAGTATGCCTACTGATATAGTTCCAGCCCTGGAACTGACTACTTGGGTTCAGCTGCCTGCTCCACACTTACCAGTTTGGACACATCACTTAATCTCTCGATGCATCAGAGTCCTCATCTATTAACAAGGGAATGATCATAGTGTCTATCTCAGAGGATTATGTGATTTAGGTTAGATGATATACACAGAAATCACTAAGGCATAGTAACTGGCACATAGTAAGTGTTGAAGAAATCTTAACTGCTGTCATCTTTATGGCTGCCTCCCCCTGTTGCTTGGGCTGACTTTCTGGAGGCAGAGACGAAAAATGTTGAAGGTATGGCTGCCACATGTGCACTGAAGCCTGTGGCCTGATGAGGCCCACATATGGGGTTTAAGGTTGAATGGCATTAAAACGCAGTGCACACAAAGCGATCCATTTAAGGAGAATGACAGCCCAAAAGGGGGCATACTGCATGACTTCATATAGAATGGGCCATTTGGAGACTATTTAAATGGTGTTTACTTTAAATGAGCCAACCTTGATGAAATAGACAGTGAATACCTTCATTTTCCTTTTTTATTCAATCCACTTGCCCTAGGCTCCCTTGCTACCCCAGCTGCAAAACAAAGAGAACATGATGTACTTGAATTAAGCTGAGTTTTTCCTCTGCAAAGGCCAGAAGCCCATCACACCACTGGATAATTTCAGGGCCCGGCCTGGAATCATTAACCAAGATGAACAGGGAGTGGAAGGGTGGGGACAATAGGAACGGGCCTAGAGGAAGTGGCGCTCCCAACTGCGCAGGCCTGAGCAGCCACCCAGCTAGCTTCCCTTCTGAGCTTCCACAGAAAGTTCCCAAAGGCTCTATGCCACCTTCTCAAACTGGAACTTATTTAAGGGGTGAAATTCTTAGACTTCAATTGTCTCACTAGTAAGACAGAAATTTAATATCAGATATTGTTCTTATAATCACACTAGCAGCTGCTACAAGGTCCAAATAGACATTTTCATCTCTGAAATAAGATTGAAATTGTCCTTAAAGATAACTGTTTTTTTGTAGAAATGATAAGTGTTTGAAATGGGTCACTTTTCAAATCATAGGAGGCAGTCTAAAATTTAGTTTTGAAAACACGTATAACTGAGTGTTAAAACAATTACAATAATTATTTTCTTCATTTACTACTCTAAAAAACTGTCTTACGAATAGTTTTGAAGATCCCATCTTCCAAGGGAGGAAGAGGAAAGAGGGAAAAAAGAAGAACGTGATGGAGTCGTCAGCTCATGGCTAGGAAAGAGGATTTTTGATGGAATATCTGTGAAAACCTGTGCTAACTACTTGTGAAAATCATTTGTATAAAAAGAAAAAAAGTGTGAGAAAAACATCAAGATACTGTAGTCATCTTTACATATCGATCCTGCCCACTAACAGTAAATTCAACACAAAATGTATGTCCAGCCACTGTGCTCTGCTTAGGGGAGTCCTGGCCGCACCCCCTCCGCACAGCAGATGCAGCCTTACAGATCAGCTCCGGAGGCCAAGGCAGATGATTTCTCTTTGCAAAGACAGGATCTCAGCGAATGTCTTGTATTGAAAGAGTTATTATTTTCACTGAAAATTAAAACAGGCACTTAATTCTTCCTATTAAAAGTGGATCAAAGAAGGTGAAGGGATTAGCCAAAGAACAAATATGCGTAACCCATGGACACAGACAACAGTGTGGTGATGGCCAGAGGGAAGGGGGGCCGGGGCTAGGTGGAGGTGGGGGGAATGGGTGCATCTGTAATAGTGTCAACCATTAAAAAGAAAAGTTAAAAAGAACACAGACTTTTTTTCCACTGTAGGCTAGACAAATAGCATGAAGCACTCAGAAACTGATAAACGCTTTTATTTAGGTATCATATTTCTCTACTCAACAGTCCCTGCTGCTTTCCTACCTCAAGACTGTTTCTTTCTCTAGTCAATATTCTTAGTCTCAGAACTTCCTGCCCAAACTATTCCATACATCAAGCTATTTCATTATTTTGGAACATCTTTGTATCACAAAGTAAAGATGCTTAGCAATATGTACAGGAATATGCATGTTTATAAGTACAAGCAGACACACTATGTATAATGTATGTGTTATGTATATTTTGTGTATTGATGACAATACATTTAACAGATCCGTAAAAAGGAGGAGAGCTCCCAGTTTCAGTTGCTCTTCCTTTCTTGGCTTCCTGCTTGAGCGCTTGGGTCTTTCAGCAAACCCCAGCTCTCTTCTTTCACTTCTACACAGATGCCAAGCCTACACATTCTGGTTTTATGAGCTAGTGTCACCCTCCTGAATACCCATGGCGTGACTGCCTTTCGTTAGTTCTTCTTCGCTGTCGCTCAAGGGTGGGAGCTGGCAGCAGAACAAAGGAGAGAGTAAGAGCGTCCTGGGCTGGTATGTGCCAGCACTGCTTAACCAGGGCCATGTGCCAGGTCATGCCACCTCTTCTCAAGCACTGATGCCACTGGCAAGGCTTTGGGTTTCCTTCCTTCAACATGGTACCGCCTGAGGCACAGCAGACCCATGAGAGAATGACCTCCAAGATGATGCTTGTGAACCAGGTGAAAGAGCGCCACCTACTGAACAGAGGACACAAGCACCTCCCTAGGTTTAGAAGTTTCCCCTGGTGGCTGATGGATACCTAAGGAATACATGGCACCAGGATTGGGATTGGTCTTGCAAGCCTCACCCTCCATTCTGACCCATGACACAGACAACCTAGTTCCCCTGAAACTTAAGCACAAAATGGATGGTCAAACTACACCAAACCATCCTGCTCCCGATGGTCACAGGTACACTTTAGTACCTGACCCACATGAGAAAATTCATGAATATCAAGCCTAAGACAAAAACCCACAACAAGAATTGGTATGCACATGCCTGCCAAAGTCATCATTATCCAAAAGAAAGCATGATGACTTCCCCGTATGCTCAGGACGGTGAGTACAGTGCTAGGAGGGCAAGAAAGAAACGAATGACCTGACACAGACTTAGAAAGTGCTAGGCATCATCTGAGCCCTCGGGAGAGATGTAAGAGCAGAACACAGCCCTGGGTCACCAGTAGCTTTCGGAAGAGATGAAGGCGTTCACTCTGTACTCCCAGCCCTTGGAACACATGTATGTGTACTAGCCCAGGATAGTTTTCTCTACTCTGCATTCTCTGTGGTGAAAACACTTAATCATAACCATTCCTGAATGCCTTTAATCTACCGTTTCCTTACACATAATTCCTGGTTGCATGCGGTGGGAGCAGTCTAAATGGTATTGCTCATTTTGAGCCATCTAGAGGGAAGAAAAGTTGGTTTTCAATTGCACACAGGAGGGTCTGGACTCTGAAATCTTGGCTTTTCCCTGGAATTTCCCACAGAAAGTCAAGAGAGAAAATGTCAGAGAGCTGGTCTGTTGGGCAGGCCAGAGAGTAGCATTTTGCCCAGGATGAAGTAATGTCTACGGTCTTACTTTTGAATAGAAAAATGAAATCAGATCCTATGTAAGGGCACGTGTAATTTTTAACACCTTTCACTTGTTCATATGCTTTTTCTCATACATTTGGAAAGAGCTTAAATTAGTCAGTCTTGTTCATTTACTTGGGGCTTCCCATGAAAAATGCAAGTGGAGCATTTTATTTTTCTAGAATGTAGAAATACACTAAATTAGATTCTACAAAAATAAAACAAAACTAAACAAAATAAAATGAGCAAACACGGGAAAATCAGGATGTACCACACCCATATTTTTCCTTTAAAATCTACTGAGCCTCAAGAAAAGGCATGAACTCTAATCAGAAGCGGAGCCCGAGAAAGGCCTCTGGAATCACTGCCGTCACTGTCAGTGCGGTGTAAAAGCTCTCCCATGCACATATTACTTCCGTCTGACTCCACAGAACAGCCATGCCACACATAAGCATTAAGCACCTGTGCAGACAGAGCACTGGGTCTCTGTGCTTCATGGGATGGCTACATTTTGGCAGGGAATACGGGACAACAATTATACCCAGGCTACCATTTCTGTCTGCCCAATGACATTATGCTGAAGAGGTCAAATAATAGAGGAGCCAAACAAGTGGATCTAAATCTATGGCCTTGGCTTAGCCCTCCTGAGAAAAGGGTAGTGGCTTCTCGGCTAATACAATTCTTATGATGGGCATCAGGCTACACTCTAAAGCAGCGGCCTTCTCATTACAAACAGTCAGGAATGATCTCCCTCAGGCAGCAAGGACTCAGGACTCCCGTCCTGTGTCCCCGGGCTGCTGTCATCTCTGTCCCTGTTATCTGCCTCATTGCATTATGCTGCTCTGGTGCTTTGCTCCTTTTGGGAAATCAGCTGACGCCTGGCAATGGTGCTAATGGGGCTGGTGTGGCACTGTGGGAACTGTGGGTGGAAGGCAGGGTTTGCCACTCACATTTCCAAGGGTAGCTCATCATTTCAAAGGACACTGCACAACAGAGGAGGTCCTCTGAGACCAATGTACCAATCTAGAAAACGACTTAGGAAGTAGCATCATCTTGTATCCACATACCATTTTTTTCTAAGAAGGGCAGAGATATCTAGAGACAAGATTCCTCCCCCAGAAGAGCCATCCTGGGCTGCAAAGCGCTCCGGTGGCACTTGCTCCCGGCGGCCCTCTCAGAAAGCCAGCTGTGGGCTGCAGGAGGGGCTGCGCATCAGCACCGAGTGCTCTCACCTTGCCACGCCTCCCTCAGCTGGAGTTGGTCAAGTCTGCTCTGAGCTACCACAGAAGGTGCAAGTGGTATGAACATGAGCAAATCCCAATTAGCATGTAGTTGTTGTTGTTGTTAACTCTGTGCTGAATTGGTAATTCTGAAAAACAGTCACAGATATATTTCTGGAGGTATGAAAAGTTTCCACAAAAATGATAAAGGCAATCCTTGTTTTAATTTTGATGATACTGTTCAGACAGACAGACAGATATTGAAGGATCAGATGACTGTTCTGAAAAGGACCCAGTTAGTAAATATTTTAAGCTTGGCGGGCCATGCAGGCTTTGTTTCAACTGTTCGGCTCTGCCATTGCAGCACCAAAGTAGCCATGGACAAGGGCCGTGTTCCAATCAAACTGTGTGTCTAAAAACAGGCCACCGGCTGGATCGGGCCAGTCGATTGGATTATCCAGATATAACCGAGTACTGCCAACCAGTCTGAGAGTTCACACATGCATGTGTGCTGTGACCGCGCAGAGGCAGGCGCACCGTGTTAATGACTGAGAGCTAATGAGAGGAGAGCCTCAGGATGATGCTTCTCCTGAGTGCAGGCTGTGCCCTCACCGCGTGCTGTGCACACAAAAGCTTTCCCGCACCGGAAGGAACATGGTGGAGAGCAGACTGCCGCGTGGCTCACGCACGGCCATCTCCAAAGAACCTTCACGGGGCTGTGAGCAGCACACTCACACTGTCAGGGGCGATGACAGTACAACAAAACATTAACCTTTGCATTAAACGTAAGTTGTTCATTTGAATTTTGCTGATTTAACAACTTGGTCTGTGCTTAACTTATAATTTTATTTTGGCTTTATAGATATGTAAGAGTTATAAGCAAACATAATTTATATCTAATCTTAACATTCATAGTCTTAAAATATAATTCTAATACAAATAATTTCAGCCGACCCTGGTAAACCATGAGATTTTTCCCCCCCTCTATAAAGAAAAATAATGCTCAAGTTCGAGAAACACTGCCAAACACGAGCCTTTCTGTCTGAACTGCAGGGCCAAACCATGAATGAGACAGTATGCAGGCTTGGTTAGGTGGGGGGCAGGGAGAGCCACCCCGCATCGTGGGGTGTGGTGACTGCAGGTCAACCTCTAGAGGCAGCCATGGGGGCTGGAGGTGGCCAGGTATCAGGACCAGCTTGACACTGCAGTGTTTCAGGTACTCAATCAACCTCAGCACGTCCGGGAACCACAGAGGGAGGGTGGAGAAAGAGCCTGTGTGAGTCCAGCAGAACTTCACTAGGCAATTCCAGCAAGACGCTGCAGCCTACATCCGTAACCTCTCACCTGCTGAACAGAGAGAGTTTCAGACAGGGCTCATGGAAAGTGAACGGAGCGCAGGGAAATTCATAGACTGTGTCCTGTGAGGAGAGCCATGAGCACTATGGGAAGAAATACTGCAAAATAAAGGCACAAGAAAACATCATTCTAAGGACTCAGAAGAAGAACAAGCCTCAGAAATGAATTTACTGTAGAAACCAAAAGCAGTTTAGGAAACTGCCATTCCCATTATGATACAGGAAGATATAACTTCTACGAAAATATATAAAAAAAAGTATGGGAAGACAACAGGCTGAAACAGTATAAGAGACTGAGTTCAAAAGATAACAGATCAAAAAGATAAGGATTGTAAGGAAACTTAAATAACAATTTAAATCTACAATGGAATTACTAAAGAACAAAATGTTTCTATGGAAAATCAGTGGTGTAGAGTGTAAACAACAAATGAAAGGGCAAGCTACACAGACTGGGAGAATATATTTGCAATACATATATCTGATAAAAGGCTTATACCTAGAATATACAAAGCATTCTTTCAATCTACTAATAAAACAACCAAAAATCTCACATTAAATAAATGGGCAAACAACTTGAAGAGATGCTTTTCAAAGGAAGATATAAGAATGCACAATAAGTATGAAAAGTTGCTCACGATCATTAGTCCTCAGAGAAAGGCAAATTAAAACCACAACAAGCTAGCACTGTACACCCAGTTGGAAGGCTGACAATACCAGTGTTTGCAAGGATGCCCAGCAATGGTGCGGAAGGGGGAGGGGGAGGTTCTGATATATTGCTGGTAGAATACAAAATGATACAATCACTTTGGAAATGATTTGGCAGATATTTACAAAGTTAAACATGCATTTATACCATCCAGCAATTCCACTCTTAGGTATTTACCCAAGAGAAATGAAAACCTATATCCTCAGAAAGACTTGTACACAGTGTTCACAGAATTATTTATCACGATGGCTAAAAACAATTCAAATGTCCATAAACAGGTGAGAGGATAAACAAACTGTGCTTTATTCATATAATGGACTTCTATTCACCAATTTTAAAATAATAAACTATTAACACTCACAAAAATATGGGTGACTTTTCCAAACATTATGCTGAGCAAAAGAAGCCAGACACAGAAGAGTACACATGGAATGACTCTATTTTCGTGAATCTTTGGCAGAGGCAAAACTAATCTACAAACACAGAAATCGGGTCAGTGGTTGACAGGAGTGGGGTTTGGAGGAATGACATAAGGAGAGATGGCAAGGGCATAAGGGGAGTCCTCGGGTAAAGGAAATGTTCTACATCTTCATAGGAGTGCTGATTAAATAAATTGGTGTATTTTTCAAACTTCATTAAACAAGACAAATTGTGTACATTTTATTACATGCAAATTATCTATCTATATAAAACCCTAATATGCAAATCAACCTGAACAGCGGAACAACCGGTCGCTATGACGCGCACTAACCACCAGGGAGCAGACGCTCAATGCAGGAGCTTCCCCCAGACCGCAGGCCCCGACCGGCAGCAGTGTTAGGGGGCCGGGCTGGCTAGCAGGTGGCGCCAGGCAAGCCAAGGTGGGTGCAAGCGGGCCTCCTTCCCTCTCCGATCACCCCACTGGTCACCCCACAAATCGGCCCTAATCACCAGTCAGGGCTAGGGACCCTACCTATGCAGAAATTTTGTGCACTGGGCCTCTAGTACTTTAATAAAGTTGATTAAAACCAAAGATACCCACAGCTAGCTTCTTTCTAGAAAGCTGTAAATTACATAAATAAAAATAATTCTATGAGCCTCTAGGCAGGAAAATCAGACTTTCAAGGAATTTTTTAAAAATTGATATCAGGCCCTGACCGGTTTGGCTCAGTGGATAGAGCATCAGCCTGTGGACTGAAGGGTCCCAGGTTCGATTCCAGTCAAGGGCATGTAGGGGGTGTGCAGGAGGCAGCTGATCGATGTTTCTCTCTCATCGATGTTTCTAACTCTCTATCCCTCTCCCTTCCTCTCTGTAAAAAAATCAATAAAATATTTTTAAAAAATTGATATCAGATTTCTCCTCAGAAATGCTAAGTAAGGCATGATAATAAAAATGTTTATAGTTGTTTAAGAGAGAAAAGAAGTCCTAAGAATTTTATACCTAGCCAAGGATTGTTCGTAAATGAATAGAACTAAAAGCCAACCTAAATATGGGATGGCTCATAAAATATACCACACATCCACCCTTCTAGAAAACAAATATTGAAACAATTTCCCAAGTGCCTGAGAAATGATTCAAATTTAAAAGCTTAAGGATAAAGACAGTATAAATACTTACTACAAATATGATTTGAAACTAGATGAAGATGTAAAAAAACAATAATTGTAATTCCTAGAAGAGAAGATATAATACAAAAACAAAATATAGAAATAAGCCTGTCCAGTGTGGCTCAGTGGTTGAGCATCAACCTATGAACCAGGAGGTCATGGTTCAATTCCTGGTCAGGGCACATGCCCGGGTTGAGGACTGGATCCCCAGTAGGAGGCAGCCGATCAATGATTCTCTCATCATTGATGTTTCTATCTCTTTCTCACTCTCCCTTCCTCTCTCTGAAATCAAGAAAAACATATTTAAAAATATATAGATAGATAATATGAGTCCAAAAGCCCAACTGTATTCACTAAAACTGGGGAATATGGATGAGGGAAGATGATAGAAGTAAATGCCCATTTAGTTCCTTATTTGACAGAGTGAAGTCAAGAGCTATTGGTTCACTTAACTGTAAAAGATCCATTTATGAAATATTCTATAGTCATAAAAAATAATGAGAAAGCTCTTAATACTCAGATATGAAATTATCTGTAAAACCAATTTATTCTAAAGGGTTGAGGTACAATACAAACATATGTGCAGCATGCTCTGATCTGTGCAACAAGCGGAAAAAACATCTTAAACAAAGGAAACTGGTGACTTTGGTTACCTTGGGGGAAGGGTTTCTGGGTAGCTGGGAATTAGGAGTAAAAAGGAAATTTTATTGCAATTTTTTGTCCTTTGTTCATTTGTAAATGAACCATATAAATGTTACCTATCTTTTTTTAATGTATTATTTGTCTTATTTTTACTTTGAAAATCAAGTAAATTCTCATTGAAGACTCTAGCATGTGTTAAATCTAGTTTATGATAAAGGAGACATCACAAGTTAGAAAAGATTCAATAAATTATCTTACAGCAACTTATTTCCTATTTGAAAAAAAACACTGTAGTCCTCATTTCACAATCCTGACTAGAATAAACTACAAACAGATAAAGACTTAATGAAAATTTTAAATTAAATAAAAATATTAAAACAAAACAGATGAATCTCAGATCAAATAAAGAAAGACCTTCAAAGAATAATTAGACAGATTTCACTAAATAAAAATTAAAATCGCCAATAGATCAGAAACATAGTATAAAATTAAAAGGCATAGTAAAACTGGGAAAAGTACTTTTCATAAATATGATAAGATAAATATTTTTATATTTTAAAGAGCCAATCAAATTAAAAGGCAAAACAAACTTTTGAAAACCTCACTGAAGCCTCATTGTAAAAATGGGCAAAGGAAATAAAAAGTCAGGAAATGAAGATAGTTAAGAAAAATATAAGGACATGTAAAACCTCATTGATAATTGAAGTAATCTATATTAAAGACAGACCTTTTCTTGCCTAGCAAATGGGTGAAATTCATGGAAAATGGGGACCCTATAACTACTGATGGGTATGAAAATGTACTATTGGTACAACTGCAAATGGGCACAGCCTTTCTGGGAAACAACTTGAAATATGTATCAACAGCCTTATCCGTGCTGAAAACTTTTGACTCAATAATTCTAATTTTATACTAAATGTCTCCTCAGGAATTTAATGCAACTTTATTTATAACAGGAAAAAACCTGGAAACAATAAAAATGTCTAATAATACAAAAATGTTAAAATATGATATATTCATACCATAAAATATTATGCAGACATTAAAATTATAGTTTTAAAAAATACTTAATGACCTGGGAAATGTTCAAAATACACCATAAGTGAAAAAAAGCTGTTATGTGCTATGACGGCAATTTTGAAATGACAATATGTACCATCTGTGTAGATTTTAAATACTGGAGGGAAATGCAACAAAATGTTAGCAATCACTTTCTCTAAAATTATTTAATTTTATTACTTTTAATTTCCTGTAAAACTTAAAGTTTCTAAAGGTATCTGAGAGACACCTTATTTAAAATGAAGAAATGTTACAATTATAAAAATTTCACCTGGCATCAAAATGCTTAGGCTCTCAGCGGAGTTAATTACTGCAATAAGCAAATAATCCCCAGACAGAACCTTGATCTGCGTTAGCACTTGCCTTCCATCTTTTACACTTTGGGTTCAGAACTCTGAGGGACAGAGCTGGACTCGAACAGCTCTGGCGGGCTCGCCAACAGCAGCACTATCACTCGGCGTAATGAACTCCCTGTGCAATGAACCCCCTGTGCAGGCTCCAGGACCCAACCACAGACAACTCAACTGCAAGTAACGGTGTTTCCATGACACACTTGCCTGCCCAGAAAGTCTTCAACCAAGACCACCCACTTATGGCCCACAAACCACCAGGGCAGAGCAACCGCTGAAATACTCTAGGAACTGATAAGTCTGGCATGAAGAGCCCCGCACGCCTGCCCAGGCTCCCCAGAGCCTCCCCTCCCTGCTGTTTTCTCTGGCAGGATGTTTTCTAGCATGTTCATTCCAACCCAACTAATAAAGGAACTCTTTAAAGTTGCGAAAAACAGCGTGTATTGGGTTCCTGGGTCCAGCATGTGTGCAATACACAAAGAAGCACAGAACACATGTACAGTACCTTCCCGAAGCTGTGTTGGCTTGGCAGAATTTTCCCCACTCATTAAAACAACAAAAGATGCAGCTGCTCGGACTGTGGCCTGCCATGTTGACATGGCAACGGGGGGCTCCTGGCATGGAAAAAGGGCCCTGTTGTTTATGGGAGATCCCATCGTATAAACACATGGCCTGCAAAAGAAAGACAAAGAAACAAAGGGGGAGAATCTTTAAAATAAGTTGTCACTTTTCTCATCTCCATGGTAGAGAAGGTTAAGTTGAGCTTTCAAAGAAAAAACATTTGAGGCTTTGTAGTTGACTAGTTTCAAAGCATTTTGAACTGAAACTGCCAAGGGATGGCTAAGTGATAATTCCTCCCAAATGAATTACTTAAATATGTAAAGAAAGTTGTTTTTTAAGGGAAAAACATTTTTTGGTTAAAGTTTTAAACACCAGTCTTCCAAGTTAAAATATGTATTACCCTTGCCCTTCCCCTTAGGCTAGCTAACCTTATGCCTTTAAAAGAAAAAAGCTTTAGAAACATTCTTACAAAACTTGGAAAATATTCTGGAACAGAAAATATGTTTGGAGATCACTGAGATATTAATGTTTGGAAAAACAAGCTGGTGGTCTCAAGTCCAGTGCTGGTGGGCAGATATCCCAATCCTGGAAACCACCATCTCAAATGGAGCCCTTGTGGGAATCCCTGTGTGGAGGCCAAGAACAGGGGTAAACAGGACTATAGGTCACCACTACCAGGAAGGCCAAGTGTAGTCATTACCAAAGCAAATTTGGGAAACCAATGGCATGACATTAGGGCTCATTCTGTTACAACTAAAATATACACACCCATGGGCACCAAGAACAATCTCTTCCATGATTGAGTCACTGCTGACAGAGATGGAAAAGACTGATGAGATCAAGGGAAAGGATTATTTTGACACCACTGTTTAGAAAGCACAAAACTT
Source organism: Myotis brandtii (assembly GCF_000412655.1). Taxonomy (NCBI): domain Eukaryota; kingdom Metazoa; phylum Chordata; class Mammalia; order Chiroptera; family Vespertilionidae; genus Myotis; species Myotis brandtii. Next base: position 273,259 of record NW_005366075.1, on the reverse strand, counting down.
ACCATCGGGAAAGTGTCTCAGAAAAATGTATCCACTTTTTTGCTTCGCTATGATGAACATGTATTGTGTCCCTAAAATGTGCCAAGAGCACACAGAATGATGGTCCCACTCTATCAGTCAGGGTGCAGCCAAGAAAAGAGAAAACAGCCTAGGTCTTGACAAACAGAGATCATTTAATACAGGGAATTGGTTATACTAATGCTAGAAGAGTGGAGGAGCCAAACGGGGACAGTGAGGCAACCCAGAGAGTAAGCAGAGCAGTAAGTAGCTGTGACTCCTTGGGTTGGCGAAGCTGATGTTTCTAGATGTTGCCGGGTCATCTGGCAGAAGTCAGAGTCACAGTGGAGACCGTCCAATGGGTGCTGGGACCAGAGGAGGCTTGGCCACTGTTGGAGATGCCAAAGGAAACAGGGAGGGGAGAAGAAATGTTTCTCACCAATTCCTGCTCTCAAATTTTTCTACCAGGGCCACCCGCAACCCTCCCGAATTGGTCAGACCTACCAGGAAATAGAAGATGAGGGAGCCTAGGTAGTGAGGTGCCTGGTCATTCAGAAAAGATCACAATAAGAGCAGAAAATGGACGGAAGGGCAGATAGGCAGGTACGGTCTCCCTTCCTATAAGTGTCCGTGATAACTCACAAGCTTGACAAGGACCAGGGAAAGATGAGAATTCAGAAGACTTTAGTCCTTCCTGGGTTTTCACCTTATTAAGCGCCTATGGGTCAGTCTCTTAGCTCTCTGAGTCACATGTGAAATGGGGATGGGACACAGGTTGGTGACGTCTATTGTCTGTTCTGGTCCGTAAATCTATGGTTCTGTATTCCAAGTTTATCGATCCAAGAACAAAATTTCATGGAAGACCCAGAATCTCCCATCAGTTTCAACAAGCTGTCCCACCTCAGGCTGTTTAAGGAGGAAGCCTGCTAGAGCTATCTCATTCCAGGCAGGGCTGCTGGTGGTGGGTATGTAGTGAGAGATATGCTATAGCAGCTCAAATAACTCAGCTAGGTTGGGTCAAGCATGCCTATTTCTAATAATTCTACCCATTAAGTGTTTTGTTTTTCCCCCAAAAGCCCATCTTAGAGAAGGTCCCAAAAAGGAAAAGTGAGTGTTATCAGTGGAAACAAGGTGTATTCCCAGTAGCCAAATGGTAGGCATAACTCTTGCTTCCTCAGGCAATGGCAGACCTTGAGATCAAGGCTTGCTTTCTCACTGAAGCAGAATGGATCTCACAGTTTTTCTCAGTTCGAGAGCTATCAGAAGCCACTTCCAATCTAAGTAGACTTGTGGAGTTAAACTTATTAATGATGCTCACAGGGAAATGGTAGGCCCTTGCTTACCGCTCTCCTAAGGCTTTCTCTGCCTCATGCAAAGGGGGAGTTGTCCTTATTATGGTCTTAAGTCCTAGGGTGCTCAGGCTAAGTCTAAAAGTATCTACACTCTCTTGCTGTTGTGCTCAGCACCTTATTTCCCTAGGATGACTCTGATGTTACAGGTCTCCCCTTCTCTGTACAGGGAACAAATCCTCCCCAAAAATATTAGCTTGCCAAGAGGTTTCTTCTCCTTTCCCTATAAGGTTGGGTTAGAGGCCATGCTAGCATATTAATATGCATTTCACCTGTGACCTTAGGCATGCGATCCCCAAGACTTCCCCATCAGCTTCCACACCTCTTCCCAGAATAAGCAATCAGCTTTAGATGAGGTCATATCTGAGAAACACCGCAGAGGAAGAATCAGAAGGACTTAGTGATTTGCTGAAGGAGAGGGAAAAGGAGAGAAAGGCCTCTCTGAGGGAGCCAGCTTCCAAGTTGGTCCCCAATGGCCCCTACCTCCTTATATTCACATCCTTGTATAGTCCCTTCGCATGCTGTATGAGGATTAGTCTGTATCACTTCTGAGATTAGATTATTTGAAAATCTGTGCCTTCCATTTTAGGGGTTCTGTTCCCTCTGTCTTTCTTTCTCTTCATCACTGACTCTGGGGGAAATCCAGCTGCCATGGCAGGAGGACACACTGGGAGCCTAGGGAGGGCCCATGTGGTAGAAACGGAGACCTTCGGCCCACAGTCAGCAAGGATGTGCAGGCTGACAACAGCCAGGCCTGTGAGTTTGGAAGAGGACCATCCAGCTCTAGTCAAGCCTTGAGACGCTTGCTCCCCAGCAGAATGCAACCTTGTAAGAGATACTGGGCCACAACCACCCAGCTAGGCTGCCCCTGGATTCCTCATAACTGTGAAATAGTAAATATTTATTCTTTTAAACTGTTAAGTCTAGAAATAGATAACAGAATTTTCTCAGGTTTCTGGCTCAAGTGATAAAATGAGTGATGCAGTTATTCAACAAGAAAGGAAACTCAGGACCACAAGCAAGGTCACAAGAAGGGTCAGGGAGAAGAGTTCCTACCTGTGTATTCTATATATATAAAAGGCTAAGCGACCATCTGACCATCGGACCGGTAGCTATGACATGCACTGACCACTAGGGGGCAGATGCTCAATGCAGGAGCTGCCAAGCTGCAGTGACTTGGCAGCGACAGTTCTCGGGACCCCAAACCAGAGAGGAGGGAGCCCAATTCCGGGGTGCGTCATCCGAGAACTGCCCTCTCCCAATCCAGGACCCCTCGGGGGATGTTGGAGAGCCAGTTTCAGCCCAAACTCCGCAGGCCAGGCCAAGGGACCCCACCTGCCGGAGGGACCCTGCTCACTCCACAGACGCCCTTCGAGCCACGGCACTGCACCTGGGGCGGCCAGCCCGGGAGGGACCGTGGGAGGTTGGCTCCAGGGTGTGTCCGGCCCATCTCGCCCAGTCCCGTCCCGCCAGCCACCTTCTAATTAATTTCCGAATCCATGCACCGGGGCACTAGTTTGCATGTAAAAGGCTTTACACACCATATGGCCGAGGACATTTGTATGAAGGCAGAGAGAGTGACTTCCTAACCTCAAACAGCATAGTGTCCAACAGTGGGACTGAGTGTCTGAAATCAGGCTGATCTCAGAAAGTTTAAAAATGATAATTTTATATCTTAGTGTTTTTGTTACAGGCAGATTTGAGTCTGGGTGTCACACTTCAATAGGGGGGTGGGGATGGGGGAGAGATCCTTCCATTGGCTGATTTTTTAAAAAGCACGTTATCACCATCCTTTTCTCTATTATTAGAGAAATTCCTATTCTCTATTTCCTAATTCCCTAATTCTCTATTATTTCCCCTTTAAAAGTATCTACTACTAGGTATTTTGCTCTGGAGTTTTGTCCTGATTCCCCTGTCATCTCCTGAAGGCTCTTTCTGCCACATTGTGCTTGGGCACCTGACTCTCCCTCCACGGGACATGGCCAGACCCCCAGGAAGCTCTCACCTCCAACCTCCCCACTGTCCTTACCATTCTCTCTTCTTACCCTCCTCTTTACACGGCAGGGCAGCCTTTCCGCTAAAGACTCTATGTTTTCTTTCTAGCTTCCCATTTGGTCTCCAGACCTATAACTCTTAAATTGTGGATCAAGTCAGGTATATAAAAGCCACATCCATAAATATAAGACTCAAACACTTTCTTATTGGAATATGATCATAAATCAGGAAATAATCACAAGAGAGGCCCTAGGCATAATTTCTTGAAAATGCAGATTCTCCTTGTGCTCCCAGCCTACTGCTTTCCTGGCCTTTCCTCTTTCTGAGTTGCACCTTCACTCCTCACTTCCCAACATGCCCAAACCAAGTGCCAGTGACTTTATAACCAACTAGAGGCCCGTTGCACAAAGAGATTCATGCAATAGGCCTTCCTTCCCCTAGCTGGCGGCACCGGTTTTCCTCCGGCACCCGGGACCCAGGCCTTCGCTCCGGCCGCAGTGGAGAAGCCAAGCCTGGAGGCTTCTCCGCTCTGGCCGCAGCAGAGAAGGCAAGCCTCTTTAGTCTTCAGTCTTCGCTCAGGCCTGAGCCTTCAGTCTTCGCTCCTCGTCTTCAGTCTTCGCTCGGGCTGGAGCCTTCAGTCTTCACTCTGTGCCTGCATATGCAAACTAATTGCCATCTTTGTTGGGTTAATTTGCATACTCATCCTGATTGGCTGGTGGGCATAGTGGAGTGACACCAATTTGCATGTTTCTCTTTTATTAGTGTAGATGGCCTTTTGAGCTTTTCTAACTTGATATCTGTATGCACATAGTGCAAATATCTAACAATTTAGTTAAGTCACTAAGAGAAACAAATTGTGAAATGGAATCAATGGAGCTAGAAACCATGAAGCCCATCGGTCGACGCTGGATCGACAAGTGAGCTGGACCACTGGGAATTGTTCATCAGGGTGACAGCACAAAGAGCACCCAAAAAGTACAGAGGAAGCAACCAGTCACTCCAATGAGGGGAGGAAAGACGGGACTTTGGGGAACAACATCAACGTTAATGACTTTTACTATCACTTTAATCATCTTTCTTAGTGATCCCCCTAGTCAACATACTAAGAGAAAAAAGAAAAAGCCTGAGAGGTATAGATCGGAAGCCCCCTAAGTCTGACAGTCTGAAAGAGGAGCCAAGTACAGTCACAGAGGTTCAGAGGTACAGAAGCTGGAAGAAGACCAGAAATTCAAAACCAATCAGAGGACACCATGTGCCATCTGGTGAACAGGAACAATACACACATCCAGATTTCACATATTACAGATGATTGGACAGTTGTTTGTATCTGCACTCAAATGAACAACATCCAAAAGTTAATGTCTCATAAACAGCTTACAAAACTATCGAGAATCAGACTCAGCCCTAGCCAGTTTGGCTCAGTGGATAGAACATCGGCCTGTGGACTGAAAGATCCCGAGTTCAATTCTGGTCAAGGGCACGTACCATTGTTGCAGGCTCCTCCCCGGCCTGGGTGTGCGCAGGAGGCAACCAACTGATGTGTCTCTCTCACAACAATGTTTCTACTTTCCCTCTCTCCCACTCTCTAAAAACAAGACTCAGCCCTAGCCAGTTTGGCTCAGTGGATAGAACATCGGCCTGTGGACTGAAAGATCCCGAGTTCAATTCTGGTCAAGGGCACGTACCATTGTTGCAGGCTCCTCCCCGGCCTGGGTGTGCGCAGGAGGCAACCAACTGATGTGTCTCTCTCACAACAATGTTTCTACTTTCCCTCTCTCCCACTCTCTCTAAAAATAAATGGAAAGATATCCTCGGGTGAGAATTAAAAAAACAAAAAAAAAATCAGATTCATTTTTAAATAAAAATTCAAAGGGTGTTTCTGAGCCAATGAATACTAAGTGATTTAAATGTGTCTGAGTCAGGATTTACCTTTTAAACATGACACCAAATTCACTCATTTTTATGCTAGAAACATAAAAACTGAGGGTTAAAATTCCTCTCTGCATGGTGACTTCAGGGTAAAGATGGCTCCCCTCATGCACGCATTAAATGAAAACTACATGGAGAGCTGGCTCCTACCCGCCATGCCTCAAGAGGGGAAGAACATCTATGTGCGTTTATAAACATGCTCCACAGTTATCTGGATGTGTGATCACTGAAATCAATGCAGCTGTGTTTATTCAATGTGCACAGCCTTGCACCTCGGCCATGTTGCTAAAACCTGCCAGCTGGAAATTCTCTGATGCTCATAACTTCATTATTTCCAGACTGGATAATTCCTTCCAGCACGCGAAGGAAAACTCCCACGTCACGGCTCATGGGAGACTCCTGGGGGAGCCCAGTTAACTGCACAGGAGCTGTGGGAGTGGGAAGAGGACACCGAAAATAAAAAAGAAAACAGGATAATACAGGGGTTGGGAGGCAGGCCCGTGACTTGCTGCCTTTAAAGAAGGAAAGTGAGGAAGAACCTGTTGGAATAACAATTGCCTCAGCCTGTTACATGTTTGTGTGTTTGCAGAGGTCAAATAAGGATGAGACATACTATGTTGCTTTGATCTGAATGTGTTTCCCCCAGTTCTTATGTTGGAATCCTAATGCCCAATGTGATGGTGTTAAGAGGTGGGGCCTTTGGAAGATGCGTAGGTCCTGCGGCGGAGTGCTCATTAGTGAGATTAGTGCCTGTATAAAGGTGGCTGACAGAACTCCCAGCCTCTCCCACCCTGTGAGGACACAGCCAGAAGTCAGCAGTCCACAAACCAGAAGTGGGCCTTCACAGAACCCAACCATGCTGGCACCCAGATCTCAGACTTCCAGCCTGCAGGACTGTGAAAATAAATCTGTTTATAAGCCACCCAGTCTGTGGTATTTTGTCATAGTAGCTTAAGCAGACTGAGACCTATGCCATCGATGAAAAAACAACAACAAAAAACAACTTGTAGGGGATTGATTCAAACCATGTATTTTCTTTCTCTTCAGTTGATGACTGTATGCATTTGTCCTTTTGCAGTTGTGGTAAAAAGGGGACTATTTTTAGTTTTAAAAATGTTTCAAGTTCCATTACTGTCCATAAAATCACCCATTTTCAGAGACTTAGTTATCACTATTCAGTGACTGGGGAACAGGCTGCTCAGGTGAAGCGGGTAGGAGATGAGGAGTTCCCAGTTGCCTGGCTGTGAAATGATGGGGTGTTTTCCCACAGTGAGGCACTGATCTGGTCACTGGAGGCCAGGGGGCCGCAGATGTGACAGCTCAGAGGGTCACATTCTTTTTTTTTTAAATAATATATTTTATTGATTTTTTACAGAGAGGAAGGGAGAGGGATAGAGAGTTAAAAACATCAATGAGGGAGAAGCATCAACCAGCTGCCTCCTGCACACCCCCTACTGGGGATGTGCCTGCAACCAAGGTACATGCCCTTAACCAGAATCGAACCTGGGACCCTTCAGTCCCCAGGCCAACGCTCTATCCAGTGAGCCAAACCGGCTAGGGCGAGGGTCACATTCTTACATAGGCTTCCCAGGGTTACAATATCCTCAGGTCTCCATCAATTCCGCTCCATCTGTTCTCCTTCCTGCATCTGACCTTTTATACGACTCCCTGATCTCATTAAACCCGTTAAAGTCTCCATTGCAGGTGAGCAACCCTATTACCTTCCCGTGCCACAAAAGCCAAGAGCCAGACTACCCAAACAGGAAGAGTAAAGTATGACTCTCTCTCCTGCGTGCGCACACACACATGCACGCACACACACACATGGGCGCACAGATCTTTATATCATTCTACTTCATGGCACAATTACCAAAACCAGGATTCATCAATCATACTGAACGTATGGCAGGTCAAAGAAGAATGCTGCTTTGACTCAGATTTTCTGTATAGTCAAACTGGACTGGACTGAATAAAAGTAGCTTTGAGTCAGAAATTGACCACTTTTCACCAGAGTTGTTTTGGATGCAAAATAGGCAAGCTGCAAATAAAAGCAAAGACAGCATTTCTCATCTGGAAGTCCCTTGTAAATATAGAATTTTACATCTGGAAATTATTTGGAGATCCTCAGATGGAACCTTCTCGTCTCATACATGAGAATTAAGTTTCAGAGAAGTAAAATGACTCATTGAAGTCACACAGCTAGTTGGCGGCATGGCCCTGAGGAGTTCTCAGGTCTTGTGGCTCTCACCTTCTAGTTCTTTCTGACGTATTATACTTTTGGTTATAGTTTGTTGTGTTTTGTTATTTTCTGTTGATGTTGGTTATTCTTTTTGTTGTTGCTGCTGTTTTGTTGGTCATTTTGGTGACTTGTTTAAGACAGTCTATTGTCTTTTCTCCCATGACTGGATGGGATTCTGAGAAACAGAGGTGGTTCTATGTGCAGCCAGGGGAGAAAGAGGCTAAAGTAGAACCCTTCCAAACCTTGCCAGGTTTGGAATTTTTGATTCCTCTTTTGTAGTTATACAATGATATTATATAGTTAATATGTATTTCCAGTTCAGTTCTCATGAATTTTGTATAGGTTTCTGGAAGCAAATAAGAAAAAAATTAATTGTAGAAAGATTCCTTTTAGATTTTAGAATCTCTTCTGAAAGATCTCCTGCTCATTCTTCTAATTTTAAAACTTTCCTTTATAGTGAGATATAAAACTGTAAAACTATTTTAGTGGAGGAGAAAACATGTTTTAACATCTGGTTTTGATGTCAAACTAAAAATACTCCAAAAGTCTACATCTTTCTTGGTCCAATAGCTGAGCAATAAATATAATAGAAAAAAAAAATCGCTCCCCTTTGTATTTTGCCAAATTCATACCGGTCTTGTCTAAAACAAAGAAACATCATAGTGATTTAGAAAATTTAAAATTTTAATATTACTTTAAATTACAATGTATTTTCCTGATCAGTTTATCTTTAACAATGATTCAAATAATTATAGTTTTAAAAATAAATTTACTATATTTAACTGAATTTCCCCTCCACTCAACTCATGCCAGCAATGTCATCAGCTTAAGCCCAGATCTCCTAGACCACTTGGCTGGTTCCACAAACTATTTTAATGACACCAAGGGAAAAGGGAATGGGTTACCAGAGAGAACGCTTTGGTTTTAACTAACATTTCATTCAGTGGAATGGAAAAAAAAATGTGGGAAAATGCAGAAAGTAAATAAACTTTAAGTAAAGATTACCATCTTTGAAAGCTTTTTTTTATGTCTATTAAGAACCTAGAATAAAAAAGATACTAAGTCCCCTTCTTTCTAACTTAGCAAGAACACCTTTACACATTCTTGATCCTGTCTCTGTTCTCAAATAGTTCTTCCGAATATTTTTAAAGAGTACGGACACAAAGTAAACATTGCTTCCAAGATCCAAATTCTATCAGATTATTATATGTGTTTGCTTCATCAGTCATTTTTTAATGTCAGCTAAAAGGCATATCTGAATGATGGACACAAGAAAGAGCATTTCAGTTCAAGCACTGCCACAGCCCCACAATGGCTAAACCAAAATAGGAAAAGGTAGCTTTTATACTTCCAGATATTTTATTGACAATGATTGGAAGGAACACAACTTTTATAGCTTCAAATGTATTTTCAGTTCTCCAGAGAACACTACCACTTGGTAGAAACGAGAGGACAGCCCCTACAAAAGGGGGATTTCAGGGTGGAAAGATGGTAACTTCTTTTCAAATTTGAAGTTTATTTTTTAAACAAACTTTTTTATTTTGAAACAGTTTTAGATCTTTTTAAGTGCAAAAATACACAGAGTTCCCATATACCCATACCCAGTTTTCTCTATTATTAACATCTTATACTACTAGTATGTTACATTTGTCAAAGTTGATAAGCTAATACTGACACATTATTATTAGCTAAATTTTATTCAAATTTAGTTTTTCTCTAATGTCCTTTTTCTGTTCCAGGATACTACAGTACCTTTAATCATCATAGCTCCTTAGGTGGTGGGTTTCTTAAGACTTCTTTTATGTTGACCTGAGTTTTGAGGAGTACTGGCAAGGTATTTTGTTGAATGTCCCACCATTGGGATTTATCTGATGTTTTCCTCTTGGTTAGACTGGGGTTCTGGCTTTAGAGGAAGAAGATCACAATGCTGCCCTTCTCATCACATCACACCAAGGGTACATACTATCAACATTACTTATCACTGTTGATGTTACCCTTCATCTCCTCACTGAGGTGCTGTTTGTCAAGTTTCTCCAATATAAAATTGCACACACACACACACCCCTCTCCATACTGTCCTCTTGGGAAAGAAGTCACTATGTGTAGGCCACACTTAAGGAGAGAGGAGTGATGCCTCACTTCCTTGAGGACAGAGTATCTACAGAACTTGGACTTCTGCACCATGGATTTGTCCATTCTCCTGCATTTGTTTATTTAGTCAAATATATATTAGTATGGGCTCAGATATTTATTTTATACTTTACATTATTATCCAAAGCTATTTTCTTTACTTTGTTGTCCAGCGTTGGCCATTAGGCGTTCTTTCACATGGCTCCCTGGACCTTTGACGTGCACCCAAGTTGCAGGTTGTAGCTGCTGTTTGAGCATTTCCTTATTTCCTGGCCCTACAAGATGCTCCAGGCTCATCTTGTATATTTCTTGTCCCAGGTCCTACCTATTTCTCCAAGAAGCCCTGGTTTCTTTATTGGAGAATGGCCTTAGAAACCAAGATCGGGAATCTAGTGTGTGTTCATGCTCCTAACCTTTTTAACTGACAAGCAAGGAAATACGTGTATATGCAAACCCTTGGAAACACCATCTCTATACTTATTTCCACGTGCAACCATCCATATCTACTAGTGTATTAAATATGAGTTCACAGTGATGTCTCTAGTTCTAATCCATTTCCACGTGCATTTTTCTAGCCACTTCCCCTTCCTCGTCTGTAACCTTGCACTTCAACAGTGAGACGGCTAGCTCCCACCATCTGCCATTCATTTACTCAATTGTTCAATTCTAGCATACAGGTATAGTGATACCAAAATTGCTAAACTGTAGACCCACGGGAAACAACTTTACCAACTGCGGTATTGTGTGCAGTTTCCTTTGCCTTTAGTATTATAGATTCCACACGTTTCCAAAGTTATTTAGGTCAGTGTCCTTCAGGGAGGTTGTTTCACACACTTTCATATAATTAGATTGTTTTGTCACATTTTGTATTCCACCCTGGGTTCCTCTGACCTCCTAAGTGATTATTTATTTATATAGAATAAAACAACATGAGTTTATTCTGGACAAGGGGTGTGGTGGGGGTAAGAAGGGGAGAAGCCACTGATGGAACTTGAAGGGAAACGAACCAATTTAGAGGTTACTTAAGTTTCTGTCTAAAATAGGCTAAAAAGAGAAATTTATGGAACATTACCACAGTTCATTTATTTTTTAAATGTATTGAAATCTTTGCATACAGTAAGGGACATAGTAAAGATCAAAGTCAGAAATGTAAGAAATATAGCTCTTTTTTACAATTAAACATGGATTTTTCTAGGAGCTTTCAGTAAGTTTATTCAATTTTCCTACTTGTAAAATAAGAATAAAAAGTTTCTCATCTAGGACTAAGAATTTATGATAGGTACACTGATAGTATTCTGCATCCAGAGGTAAAAATGTAACAACTATTTAAGTTTTAATGAAAGGAAATAAGCTCTACCCAGTTATATTTTTCACATAATTGTGAAATTTTATATTTTTACACAATTATATTCATAAAGCATTGCAACCCTGATAATTACTATTCACTCATATCACTAAGGAATTATTTCTGTCTAGCAATTTGAGATCCTTTGGGCATTTTAAAGTCCTTAAAGTATACAAAATTATCAGTATATACCTAGATTTATTCTTAAGCATGTGGGAGAATTTACAAAAGTTTGGTGGCTGTTCATGGAAGATAATCTTAAATAAAATCCCCCCCCCAAAAAAAGGGGGGAGAAAAAACATATTTTGAGGATATAAAAAAAACACACAAAACAACTTATTATCCTTGTACAACTGCATAAATGCCATGTCTGTACTAAAATATAACCACAAACTTCCAAGGATACAGTTTAAACTCCTACTGTGATCATGCATTTTATTAAATTATCAGAATTTGTTAAGAATCAATTCACCAAGTCAGCCTTTGCAGGAGCAAATTGTGCCCAAGGACCTCTTTAGTTTCTTATGGAAACCAGCATTTATTCATTCCCAGTCAACACTTTACATGTAATGCAATTCACAAGTCTACTCTCTTTGCAGTGAGCACTGAGCAGACAGACATGTTTGAGGCCATTAATGAGTATTTCTTCCCAATACTGTCAATAGTTTCTTATTCCCCATTATTCAATTCCAAAAATACTATCTGTGAATATAAAAACTACAATTTCCTAGTTAAGTATTCAGAGACAATATAGTTAAATCTTATTGAAAACCCATCCTTAATAAGTTCAAAACAACTTTGAAGTTACAATAAGAACACCTGTTTCTTTCCCCCTCCTAGTCTCCCAAGGATATCCAATAAGTTATTCTACAAATAAATCACTATGCTTTTGTACTGATGTAAGTTTGTACCAACCCTGCAATTTCCCAAAGGCTGCCTCAGACTCCCGCAGAAATAAGACAGGAAGTGAACTCATTCCAAGCAGGGGCAGGAGACCAGAGCGGGAGGCAAGATTAGAGGCAAGGAATGGGATAATTAGAGCTCAAAGTCAAACTGATGCTTTAAAAAAATCTAAAAGGCTTTTTGGGGGGTGGTTGGAGAGAGATGTAAGCAGTTTACCGAGACCACTGTCTCCATGAGGGGAGTCCAATGCTACAAAAGAAGGCGCTTAAACAAGCTCACGGAGACCAATGTTCCCCCAGCCTCGCTCTGCAGGAACTACCATATTGATGTGTAGTACGTTAGCACAAAGAAATAGTTAAAATAATGAGGGCTCTATAAAGTTTGATTTTAAAATTCTCATTCTCAAAATCCTGAACAACTGTTGGAGGAAGGGCAAAAAGAACAGAACAAATGGCTCCCTAACCTAAATACATCCCCTGGAAATCGATGCCTGTCAGTTTCTTCTCCCCACACTAAATCCAGGGTCTCCCGGGTTTCAAATACTACGATTCACGGCCAAGGTGAGTGTGCACTGTCAGCAGGACTGTCACACCCTCACAAACAGACCGTTTGAAGGCGTGGGAGGTTCGCATATAAAGTCCAGGAGGCAGAGCTGCCCAGAGACAGGTGCTGTAAGCAAGTCACAAAGCAGAGCTGGCTCTGTTTGGAGGCACTTCACACTGACCCAGCTTGGCAGCAGTCCACTCCCTCAGGGGAATGCGGGAGCTCTGAGGAAGTCTGTACTCAGAGACACGTACCACTCCCATCCACAGCACTGGGAGTCGCCAGCAGGGATCTTAACAGAGGGTGAGGCTGGGGATGTAATCATGAGGCTTGCCTTTTAATTCTCCTAACTCAGAAATACGGGCACTTAATACAGTAAGCTCTTCACCCTGACTGAAGGGAAGTAATCCTATTAAGAGTTGAGCATGCCTGGGAATTTACCTGCTTCGCTGTGGGTCTAAGGATTGGAGGCTGACTAGGCGATGCCACAGATGGAGAGGCAATCTTTGCAGAGTTGGTCCCCAGTCTGAGAGCGCTCCTGCAAAGGCTCATCTCCCAGCGCGGGAGATCAACAGGCAGGGGCTGCGGGGTACCCGATACCTACCTGCCACTCTGGTCTGAGGTCCATGTGACTGATCGCCCCTGGGGTTTGGTTCTGTACCGTATCCTTATGGCATGAGGAAAAGCCGTAGCTGTCTGAGCCCCTGTCTTCCTGATCTGCAAGCTCCACGTGTCAGTGTCAAACAGGAGTTCCCCACAGCCAGGAGCCAGGCTGCACCGAGCATAATAGTCTAACTGCTCCCTCCAACGATCTGCAGGCAGAGTCACAAGTTCACGTACAATCTGATTCCTGAGCTCAGAAACAACCGTGAGCTTGGGAGACCTTGTAAATTTTTCAATACCTGGCACAGCAGCAACATCCACCTCCTCAACCCTTAACACAGATAAATCACAGCAGTCCAACACCAGCAAAAAATCCTCACTCCCATGATTCCCTGTGTCACAGCAGTGCTTCGAGCTAGAAATCCCATAAGTCTGTTCCTGGTTGTCATGGTTACCATCTTTACCAGAAGTATCTCTTTCACCTTTACCACAAATTGCAAAATCACTGTATCCCATTTGAGACCAGGAGGTCCTTGTATCTGCCACAGGAACGTGGCAGGGTTCCGGCTTCCTAAATCTGCAGGCTTCATTTGACTCCGATCGGCAGGCTTCCTCGGTGGAACCACTCTTCTTCCTGGATCTGTTTCCAGACTCTAAGAAAAGCACTAAGGTGCCATCGATGATTTGACTTTCAAAATCCACATCTAAATCCAGTACATAATGCTTCACAAGTATGTGGCTGGTGTTGGCCATGAGAGGCAGGTCATCTCGAGAAGGGTCCAGCTTTATGTCCATGGTGTGGGTTGTTGAGAGCTTTGTTAAACTCTCAGAAGGGGCTTCCTATCTGCCTTACTCATTCGGAATTGTAAACGGCTGTCTGTCCAAAAAAACCACACAAAACCCCCTGATTCACAAATTATGGTTCCACAGCCTTCAGTCCCCTGCCAAAGAAGAAAAACACAATTAGACAAAATTCCGAGACCCTAAATGCTCCTGTAGCCACTGCTCCTTCAAAATGACTACCTTCTTCAATGATCCCCCAATGTGGTAGAAGCTCATGGCAAGCAGGCCGATGAATCTTTGTGACTGGCATCAAAGAAAGCTGCATTATGGGTTTCTAAAAATATTCCAATTACCAATGGAATGGAAGGGGCTTCCACAGAGCCAGAAGAATCCTGCTCCTGACTTGAATAGTCCTTGTTTTGTAATAAAAGAGCAATTGTTATGCAAAAGCATAACTGAGCATCACTGTACCTTTTGTTTTAAAATATATTAAATGTATCATTTCTAATTTTGTGCATCAAAAGATAAGTGATTGTTTCTCTGCTGTGATTCTAAGTAACAAATGTGAATGAAGGCTAAATGGCCTCATACATTTTATTCTTTGAGAGTAATAATTTAATACATATAATGCAACTCCAGGGATTAATGTACTTTTCACATTAGGACCACTCTCATATCAGCACTTCCAGTAAATTACAGGAAAATGAGCCAATTTACCAGGAGTGCATTCTAAGTATTCCTCTGAGATTGTTCATGGAGATTTTTCAAATTTATAGTTAAATACTCAAGGTATATCATTACATCTTAATAGCTGAAAACCCATTAACATTCTGGAGAATAGCCTTCTTGTGGCAAACAAAAAGGTCTTCTCATTTGAAAAAAAAGTATGCAAATACCTATAAAAAAGGAAGGAGAGAAATTAAAATGTAGAAACAGATGTTGCAATAAAATGCCCAAGTTCTTCATAAAAGTTCTGAATCAAAATGTATTCTTATTTTATTATAGCAATCCAGTTAAAAAATTTGAAATTATTTCAGTCCCTGTTGTGTACCTAATTTGTTTCAGCATATGCTGTTTATTATTATTCTTTTACCAAAAATGGAAAAATAAGTAAAAACTCTAGCAGAGTAGGTATATTTAAAATAATTTTTGTATTTATAAATATCAGGAGGTATTTTTTTTATCAACTACAAAAATTACTTGCTTGACTTTTCAAGTAAAATTGAGCCTTGCCTTGTTTATTCTGTTTAACTCCTCCTCACTTCCCTTCTGACCTTCTTCATGTCTACTAGACTCTTATTTCCCTTCCCTCCAGAATCTCATTCCAGCAATCAACGCCTTTGACTTTTCATTGTCCACCTCTCCACAGGCTATTCCCTCATGAAAATCTCGCCCAGCCTTAAAAAATCTGGCTTCCTGCAGCCTTGCACAATCTGTTTTCATGCGATTTTTCCGGTCATGGAGACCACACTTCTTTTGCATCCTTGACCTGTAGCCAAGGGCCTGCTCAACACAGTGCTCCCTAAAGAGGATCCCACACCTCCTTGCTTTCTGGACTAAGCAATGTGCCATAACTGGAGTGCTCCTGGCTTCCACCTCCCATATCCACCTGCCAAATTCTATTCTCCCTCCACAACCAGTTCAAGTGCAATCCCCTCCCAAAACCCCACCCTGCTCCCTGCTATTCCTCTCCCTACCAAACTGTACATATTAACATACATTTTGACTTTTAAGAGTAATAGAAATTGAGAGAAATCAGAGATGCAAAGAAAAATCTGAGATTACTTCATGGAAAAGCTGGTACTTCCCTTGGTCCTGAAAAGTCAATAGGCAAAGGAAGTAGGCCAGAGTGTTTTTTCTTTGCTTCATGAAAGCGACTGAACTTGTGACCCAAAGAATAATAATCTATAACAATAAAAGCATAATATGCAAGTCGACCGAACGGCCAAACAGCAGAACGACTGTCTGGACGACCACACTATGACACGCACTGGCGCCAGGCCAGCCAAGGCAGGGGCAATGCGATTGGTCAGGAGCCCCGCCATCGCCCCATGATCGCCCCGCAGAAGGAGGCCCAGACCCCTGGCGGGTGCTGCTGCGGTGGGTGGGCTGGGCCTCCCTCTGCTGGGCCACCGATCACGGGGCTCCAGGCCAGGCTGAGGGACCCCCTCGCCCCCGAGTGCACCGGGCCTCTAGCCTTCAATAAAGCCATTGGCTATGTCTATGTAATGAAAAACATGGATGTTAAAAATTCATCCTGCTGGTATTTGGGGCTGCTACCATGTAGTATTTTGTTGATTGAACTCTTTAAAAAATGTTCAATAAAGTAGAAATCCTGAATACACACACACACACACACACACACATACACACACATACACACACAAACACAAAAGGAAAATCTGAATCAGCTGAGATAGGATTAACTTAGTAGCTATCTAAACTATCATATTTACAGAAGTATAGTTTAGCATTTGTAATAGTACTGACATAACCATTCATTGTTCAACACTAACAGATTCCTTCATTTATTTCTGAAAATTAATATAACTTAAGAATAAAATATATTCCATAGAGCAGTTTTCACCACTCTGTCCCTAGTGGCAAAGAACAAGCCTACCTTTGAGTTCTATCTATCCATGCCTGTCAACATCGTCTTGTTTGCCATGCTAACTGGCAATCGTTTGGTCCTCTTCAGTGGATTCTTGATTATACCCCCCATAGATGCAATTCTAAATCTTTTCTTTTTAATTTTCCAATTCCATGCCTGCTGAATCATTCTCAGATAATTATCTGGCCTCCTACTTTACTGAGATGATTTTGAATCTCTGACGCTCCATCATGCCTCAAAGATCTCTAGTTCTGCACAACTATTGCTTTCTGCTGATTCAGAGGAAACAATAGCCCTTCTCACCAAAGCTAGTTCCCCTCCCCTGGAATCCCAGCTTTTGGGGTGTGAGAGGGCCAAATAAATAGCACTCTTCTTCACCTTCCGAATTCTAATCATACTAAGAAATGAGATAAGGAGAGAGACCAAAATATCCCAAAATATCACCAGGTTTACTGATGAAGGCTAAACTAAGTGATATGGTTTAGCGTGGGAGCCAGAGACACCTGAAAACCGAAGCCCCAAATTCGATAGATTTACCCGTAGGGTCATGGGCAATGCTGGCTCAGGTCAAAGCTCCCAGACAAGAGGTACCCTCTCGGTAAGGCAGTGGGAGAAGTAAGGACAACAGCCCTCTGTGGTTAGGACTGATGTCCAAAAGCAAATTTAAGGAGCTGAGCTGAGCAGAGCACACCCAGTTCCTTCTTCCCAAATTTACCAGAATGTCGCTCTACGTCCTTGCAGGTAGAAGTGACCAAGGAATGTTACAGTAATGAAGAGGAAAACAAGAAAGGAAACATCAGATATGGGAAAGAAGTGTTCCCGCCAACATCACCCTCCCCCATGAATTTGGAATCTTGTTTCATTTGACATTTTTTCTCTTGCCAACATTTTGTACTTTTCCATGTCTCCATCCTATTCCCAATGTTTCAACCACCCCCGGGCTGCCATCTTTAAAAACATACACTGCAATATCTATATATAAAAGTATTATGTTGTACACCTTACACTAATAGAATGTTATATGTCAATTATATTTCAATACAACTGGAAAAAAGAAAAACATAAAAAACTTTATTTGGCCCTGTTGCCCATTTGACTAGTGTTAATTTCATTGAACTTAGGAATTGAAAAACTCCTTAGGACTCTCTTAGTCCAACTCTCTAGTTTAACAAATGAAGACAATGAGGCCCGGGGAGGTAAAGAGATTTGTGCAAGGTCATCCACTTCCTTTGCCTTTCCACTGGCTGATGCTTTTCCTTGGAATTCTCATCTCCAGCTCTCATGGCCATGTCCTTCACATTGGCCAAGTCATACATCAAATGTCACCTCCTAAGACTTGTCCATATCCCCATTCTACCTTTGTAAATCTTCTTTAAGTTGTATGGACTAGAATCAATCTGTACTGAAATGGCTTTGGGGAAAAGAGAATTTTTAAACCAGCCCCATCGCCTTTGCATGTTTTCTACCTAAGTTATGTATAATGTGTAAGTCTAGTATAATGTGTTGCTTATCACACCTATTTTGTACTTGCCTTAGATTCATGGGTGACCCAAATCTCCCTTTTCTGCAAGTACATAACTCTCACTGACATCAATCAGGGTCACAGTCCCAAATTTAGGGATGAACTGAACTGACTGTGGTTGCAAACGCGTGTATGTGGCCACGTTGAAAGGCTTCTCTCATCAAATAGCAACCATATTTCTAAGCAGTCTGTTGACTTCAGCACTTTTTGCTATTATTGTGCTCCAATTTAGAATGCCAGCCCGTCTCACTGGAGCATTTTTCCATTCTCTGTCATAAACCATAGCATATAAAATTCCCCCTTTATCAAACCCGATGGTTAGTTTCCAGTGGCTAACCACGGCTGCCTCTGAAATGTGGTGTCTGTTTAAATGATCGCCTCAGAAACACCATTAAAGGCTTCGAAAAGCAATATTTAATGTACAGCAATATTTTTCTTAAGAAAGGAAGGGAGTAGGAAGAGGATCAAATACTAGACAGAGCAATGGCACAGCAAAAAAACTTCCCTACCACCTTCAATCACCCAAACAGAAATGCACACACTCACAAATGTGTGAAATGGCCTCTGAAGAGCCATTCTGGGTCCCTGCGAAGAAAATCATTTCCTTCTCCTTTCAAGCTAATAAAGCGATGTGAATCACTGTCAGGGCCCTAACTCATCCTGCCTCGTTCTATAGTTACTTCCCTCTTCCACTGGTCTAGAAACAACTTGGGACTCCTGACACCCCTTTGTGTTCATGGCCATGTTAAGTAGAGTGCACTGAACATAGTAGGTGCCCAATAAATATACACAGAATCAACATCTAAGGGCACTTGTCATTTCAATGTCTAGTTATTTACAGAACAGAGATTCCAGCCGGCACAGTTTCTAGTAGAAAGTTATTACTTAACAAACATCTTCCTCCAGACAGCTCTCATTTTTACTTCATAGGATATATCAGTACCTGTACCTCTTTATCTCACATCTGTTTTGTTTTAAGCAACGCAGGAGAAAAGGAGACATTTTTGCGTATGTGCTTATTATATAGTATTGAGCACACTGTGAGTAGTTTCAAAATATCTAATTCTACAGATTATTTGCACAGGGGAAGACAGCTTGCTGCTCTCCCAGGAGTGCTCATTCTTCAGCACACAGTGACTGCTCTTAATGATAAGCCAGCTTACTGCCGAAGCATACTGTTTCTGGGCACAGCTCCTCACACTCAAATGCATATAGTCATGGGAGCATAGCTTATTGCTGTGAGATTTGAGAAAATAATTTCAGAATTAGAAGGAATCTTAGAAATCTATATTAAAAGGGTAATACGCTAATTAGACCAGATAGACCGAGGTCTTCGGACGTCATTCTGGACGTCCTTCCTGACAAAGCCGGGGCCCGGGCGAAGCCACCCAGGGTCCTGGGTGCCTGCCTGGGCGAAGCAGGCCCAGGTCCCAGGTGCCTACGGCTGGCCAAAGGGAGGGAAGCCCAGGTCCTGGTTGCCTGTGGCCAGCCGGAGGAGGGAATCCTGGGTCCCGGGTATTGGGGGCCGAGGCAGAGGTGGTTAGGGGCAATCAGGCAGGCAGGCAGAGTGGTTAGGAGCAATCAGGCAGGCAGGTGAGCAGTTAGGGGCGATCAGGCAGGCAGGCAGAGTGGTTAGGAGCAATCAGGCAGGCAGGCAAGCGGTTAGGAGCCAGCAGTCCCGGATTGCGAGAGGGTACAGGCCGGGCTAAGGGACCCCCTCCCTGCACAAATTTCATGCACCGGGCCTCTCGTGAAATATTTTGTGTTTAGAAATGTCACACTGATATCCTATAATGCATTTCTTTCACTCATGGTTTTGAAATATTGCCATGTAGATACACATAGATTTAGTGTCTTTTCACTGCCATTTAGTGTTCCTGTATGAATATTCCACAATGTGTATATTTCCCTGTGTGCTGTGTGTTATATATCATTGAGTAGGCTCTGACTCCAGGTACCCCTATGAATGAGTGATATTCACAATGTCCTGTCCTGAACAGTCCTACTCAGCTCCTGCAGACTCATGCCTATGGCTTATTTTATGGAGTCAATCTAGCTCACTGGTCTTCCTCTTTTCCGGCTGCCTTCAATTTTTCCCAGCATTATTGTCTTTCCCAAAGAACACTACCTTCTCATGATGTGCCTAAAGTAGGGCAACTCCAGCAATGTTTGAGGCTTACTTTATTCTAGGACCCATTGTTCATCTTTCTGGCAAGGCAGGGCATCCAAAGAGCTCTCCTCTAACACCATATTTCAAAAGAATCTATTTTTTACTAGAGGCTCAGTGCACGGATTTGAGCACCGGTGGGGTCCCTCAGCCTGGCTTGTGTCCTCTCGCAATCCGGGATCCCTCAGGGGATGTTGGACTGCTGGTTTTGGCCCGATCCCCACAGGCCAGACCGAGGGATCCGTGCACCAGGTCTCTAGTATGCATATAAGATCTTTGGTTAATCTCTTCCTGCCCTCTCTCCTCCCCGCTTCCCTCTGAGATTCATCAGTCTGTTCCATGTTTCCATGCCTGTGCGTTGAGCATCTGCCCCCTGGTGGTCAGTGCGCATCATAGCTACTGGTCAAACGGCCAAACAGTCGCTTAGGCTTTTATATGTATAGATAAGCCTTCTTCACTGTCCAGCTTTTGCATCCATACATAGTCATCGGGAATATAAGAGTCTTTAATGATACATCTTTCCTTGTAATGATTTTCCTAATTCTTCTATTGCTACCATTCTGAATCTTAGCCTTCTCTTGATTTCTTGGCTGTAGTCTCCATTTAAATTGAAGACTAAATCACGGTAAGCAAAATCTTTAACAATTTCCCTAATGATAGATAGTTAAGTTCCTTTGAAATTGTCATTATCACAAACAATGCTGCAGTGAACATCCTTGTGCATGTCTCCTGGTGCGTGTGTGCAAGTATTTCCTGGGTTAAACACCCCAAAATTCCATTTTTCCTGATATTAACATTGTCAGGCCTGCTTCCTTTTGGTTTGTTTTTCCCTGATATATCTTTCCTATCCCTTTATGTTTACTTTTTAACTGCACTGGTTTGTTTTACCTTGGGTGCCTTTTTAAGCAACATTTGGGTGCATTTTTAAAAATATAATTATCGCTTTTGATAACTGAAATGAATTTATTTACATTTATCATGATTCCTGTTGTAACAGCTCTGATCTCTACCAACTTATTTTGTATTTTCTATCTACCATAATTTTGTTTCTTTGCTTTTACTTTTCTGATTTTGGTTAATTTTTTTCTGAATTCTCTTTTTTTCCTCTGCTGTTTCATAAGCAATAAATTTATTTATTCAACATGCCTATTTAAAGTCAATCTCTAATAACCTTCTGAACAATATAATGCAAAGATCCTAGAAAGTTCTACCACCAGTCTTTCCTCTTCCCCACTCTGTACCAGCTTCCATATCAGGGGTCCTCAAACTTTTTAAACAGGGGGCCAGTTCACTGTCCCTCAGACCATTGGAGGGCCAGACTATAGTTTAAAAAAAACTATGAACAAATTCCTATGCACACTGCACATATCTTATTTTGAAGTAAAAAAACAAAACGGGAACAAATACAATATTTGTATTTGCATGTGGCCTGCGGGCCGTAGTTTGAGGACCCCTGTTCCATATTATTGTTGCTAACATACTACTATCACGTTATTTTTAACAACCCTCATCGAACTTTGAAAAAAACCTCAATACTGACTTTTATTTGTTCCCCAGCTTCCTTACTCAGGGCTGATAGAGACATTCCACTCCTTCCTTCAGGACTCAGTTTTGTTCTAGTTACTTCCTGCTGGTGACAAATTAAGCCAAAACTTTGTGGCTTCAAACAGCAACCGCTTTATTAGGTTCTGTGGGTCTGGAATATGAGTAACACTCCACTGGGCCGTTCTCCTGCATCTTATAAATCTGCCATGGAACAGTGGTCCTCAGCTGGAGGATGGGCTTGTCTGACAGCCAGAGTGGCTACACAAAGCCTCTCTAACATGGAGGCTCAGAAGAGCTGACCATCTTCTATGGCAGCAGGAGGCCACCAGAGCAAGTGTCCCAAAGAACCAGTTGAAAGCTGAATGGGAACCTTTCTGATCTAGCCTCGAAGGTCAATGTGGTCTCACTTTCACCACATTCTATTGGTTTCAAAAGAGTCACCTGGCCAGTCCAGATGCAAGGAGAGGGGCTTCAACTCCATCTCTCGGCGGGAGAGTAGTTAGGCCACACTGGAGAAGAGCATGTGAGATGGTAGCTGCTGTTACAGCCATTTCTGGAAAATACAATCTGTCACAATTTCCTTTTTATTTAAATATATATTTAGTAATTCTTTCAGGAGGAGTCTATAAATAGTAAACTCTTTCAACACTTGTAAGTTTGAAAATGACTTTATTACATCCTCACTATTGAATGATCACTTAACTAAGTGTAACTTTTAGGAGGACAGTTATTTTTACTTAGCACTTTATATATATTTGCTATATTCTGACATCTCCTTTTGCTTATAAGAAGTTTGTTATTAATCTGCATTTCTTGATATGTATCTGTTCTCCACCACCCCCCCCCCCGGTAGTTTTATTTTTTCATTACCTTTCATGTTCTACAGTTTCACTCAATATGTCTAAATGTGGATTTATTTTTATTTTATTTGACCTGCTCAAGATTCAGTGTGCTCCTTCAGTCTGAGGACTCAGAAATTCTTTGCGTGTGTAGTGTAGTTTTTAAATTAACATCATCCTTGTTAATTTGGTCTGTTGCCTTAATATCTCTCTCCCCCCACCCCCCGCGCCTGCTTTCTTCCTCTCTTTAAAAAAAAAAAAGTAGGGACATCTCAAAAGGACACAGAAAGCAACCTAAAAGAGCTTCCAATGAACAAAGCTGGAACAATCTAAGCAAGAAAATAAATAATGAAAGTATTGAATTAGAGCCCAAAGAATGAAATAAATATCATGACTCTATTCTGATATAAACAAATGATTGAAAAAACAAATAAAATAAGTGGGGGTAGGGATTTACTTTATTTTTCTTACAGAAAAATTCCAAATAATAGATATAGATACTACCTCTTCCAAGAAGTAGAGCTGACGTTCCCTTCCCTTAAGTATAAGCTGTATTTAGTGACTTGCTTCCCAAGAACAGAGTGAAAAAGGAAAAATGTTAAAGTTACAGCAGAGAAACCTGGCTGGTGGACACAAACTAACCACACTGTTGGGTTAATATCACCAGTGGTAAGTCATAGAGATACCATTATCCCCTGATGTGATTCAATGAGAAGGGCACCTTACCACAATCATATTCTTCCCCAAATCCATAACCTCACTCTAAGCATGAAAAAACATCAGACAAATCTGCATTAAGGGACATTCTACAAAATATCTGACCAGTACTCTTCAAAAGTGTCAAGGCCATGAAAAGCAAGTAAAATCTGAAAAACTGTGACAGACTGGAGGAGACGCAGGGGTAAGGGGAAAATGTTAAGTGGTATCCTAGATTGCATTCTAAAACAGGAAAAAAAGAACATTAATGCAAACCCTGTGGTTAATGCCAATGCACCAACGTTACTTTTATAGATGAACAAATGCACGATGATATTTAAGATGTTAACAATATGGGAAACTGGGTGATGAGTATATGGGAACTCTACCCTATATTTACAACTTGTATTGGTAAATCTAAAAGTATTCCAAAGGAACCATTTATTTTTAAAATCGTTAAAGGTTTCCAGATTTGATGAGATAGAAGTGTAAAGATTCAAGAATCTAAACAAGCCCAGGCAGGATAAACACAAAGATAACCACATCTATGCACATCACAGTCAAACTTTCAAAAAACAAAAATAAAGGAAAAATCTTGAAAGTAGCCAGAACAAAATGACATTACACGTAGAGTGACAATGACACACATGACAGTAGACCTGTTCTCAGAATGGCACTTGACTACTCATCAGAAACAATGGAGGCCCAAAACACACTGGAATGAATGAGAGGAGCACATCTGCCTCAAATACATTAGTCCTAAAATCTCATTTCATTAAGAAGTTCTTGTTTTTTCTACTTAGCAAAATGGCGGGAATGAATGAGAGGAGCACATCTGCCTCAAATACATTCGTCCTAAAATCTCATTTCATTAAGTTCTTGTTTTTTCTACTTAGCAAAATGGCAGCCCATTTCTGGTTAAATTATCCAAAATTCTGAGTAAGTGGAGGTTGGACACTTTCTACTTTATTAAAAATTAGCATTTCCTCTTATTTATTTGTTCATCTATTTTTTTTTTTATTTCAAAACAAATATATTCTAAAAGACTAACCCTCCCTTCAAAATATCTAGCTCTTTCCTTCTTCGGTAGAAATTCTCATGAATACTGAGCAAACTGACACCGCGTGGAAGTAGTTTTCTCCTCAAAGGTTTGAGCAGCTATTAAACTCTCCGGACCCTCAGACGTTTTCTTTCAGCTCCTCATATTCCTATCTCCCCAATTTGATAGAAATCGCTCACTGGTGCCCTTAAACAGTTAAGGAACGTTTAAAGTTGAAGTCATTTTTAAACAAGCCAATCAAAAGGTCACCATTATCTCTGGTACAATTTTAATCTTTGAGTTTAGGATGTGCCAATATGCCTTCAGTCATTTTGTTTGGTTTCTAGCATTTTAACTTCAAGCTTTTCCCCTTTGTTCATTCCTTCTTACTTTTCTTTTACTTCAAGTAAAAATACAGTGGTAAAACATTAGCTATACATTTTAACTGAACAAGTACCAGGATATTCAGATTTTAAAACCCCTCTGGAACCATAACTCTAGCAACCTGCCCCTCCCCATCATATAAATATATGCTACAATAGAGTCTTTCATTGCAAAACTCATACCCGTGAGGCAATGTCATTTATCACTGAGTAAATAATGCAAGATAACATAATGAAAAGGGGATTTTGCTTCATTCCCTTAACTATAAATAAAAATATGTAGCACTTTGCAAGATTACCACATGTGGTATGATATTAACTTAAATACCAATCTTTAAGCCAAACTGTAAATAAGATAAACTGTGCTCTCTGGTCTCAAGTTTTAAACAGTCCCTCTTTTCTTTAAATTTACTGCTTTCATGAAGCATATACGAGTGATGGCATATAATTTGTGATTATGTAATGAAAGACCCAATTGTGATATGTATATTATGCTCCCCCCCCACCCCCCACT
>NW_005366075.1:246222-247719 GCF_000412655.1 Myotis brandtii | reverse complement strand
GTGCCTAATGTGTTTATGCTCACACTACCAGCAGGCATTGGGTTGCAAAGATCAGATTGGAAGTGATTTCACTGTTTTCAAAGAGAAAAGAATTCATCCCTTTGATTGCTACTTGCTTGCAAAGCAGAGTTTGCTTCAGTGTTCCAGAGTGCCACTTAAACTAAATTACAGCCGTGATGGGGAGAGGATGCCTGGGAGAACTCATTACTGTTCCAGAAAAAAAGACTTCACTTTTTTATTCCTTTTTCAAAAAGCCATACTTGCCCATGGAGGCTGACCAGCAAAGGCCGAGGAAAGGTTATCTACCCGCTGAACTGCAACATCTGGTTCCCCCTTAGGAGATGTGTCTTAATAAACACTGATTTGTTTCCTGGTACTATCAACAGTTAAAGATTTCATAAGAAATATCTAAATTTTAAAACTAGAAAGTAACTGTTAAAGACATGTCAAAGGAACACAACCAAGAACTAGGCAATCACAGCATAGCCTCTCCTATCAAATCTGACTTTGTCCTCATGCCATCCCTTTATCCCTCCCTTGGCCCTTGTCTCTTGCTTAAGGCACAGTGACAGCTTTCCATTTCCCAGGGGCAAATAACTTGATTGTCAGGTTTTTTGAAAAGTGCATTTCTGAAAAACTTAAAACTAGCAAAAAGCTGGGAAAACATCTACTAAAAATAATCTGTTTAGAATATGTAACTGACATTCTCCTAAGACCTTGCAATCCTTTTTAGTCTTACTATCCCTTTTTTACAAATGAGGAGATGATGCTTAGAGAGGCTGAGTGCCCAAGGTTACTAAGATCTGAACTCAAGCGACTGGACTCCAGAGTGCTCCTAACCTCTATGTCCATGGCAATCCTACAGAATAACCACAACATGCCACCTTGTATCAAGGTCATTTGAGAAATCAAACAAAGGCCCTCACAGACGACAGCGAAGGTGAGGAGAAACCTAAGGGCTGGGTTTGAGACTGTGAAGGAAGAGTAATTAGGTCAGAGAAGACAGGGGTGGGCACAAACAATAGACACTGCATCTCTGCCAGCTCTTTTCCAATTCTACTACTTAAAAGGTGAGACAGAGCTGAATGAAAATGAGAAACAGATTACTTTGACAGGTAGGAATTTTGAGGCACATTTTATTTTTATTTTTATTTAAATCTTGATTGTTGACAGTATTACAGATATCCCTCTTTCCACCCCCTCTCCAACCAGTTCCCACCCTGCCCTAGGCTTTCACCACCGTATTGTCTGTGTCCATAGGTAATGCATATATGCATATAAATTCTTTGGTTAATCTCTTCCTGCCCCCCTCCATCCCCTTCCCTCTGAGATTAGTCATTCTGTTCCATGTTTTCATGCCTCTGGTTCTATTTTATTCATCAGTTTATTTTGTTCATTAGATTCCTTGTTCATTTATTTTGATTTTTAAATTCTATTGTTAATAGATATGTATTTATTTCTCCCCCCCCCCCGCCCGCTCCCCCCCCCCCCCCCCCT
>NW_005366075.1:235229-246016 GCF_000412655.1 Myotis brandtii | reverse complement strand
ATCATTGATTTGATTCTCAGAATCCTCTACTGTTGAATCCCTGTAAATTATTCTTTATTTCAGTTAGTGTGTGCTTAATTTCTGACTGGTCCTTTTTCATGTCTTTGATGTTCTAAGATCCCTGAAATTCTCACTAACTCTCTTGAAGCTCTCATTAAGATCCTTCAGCAACCTTATAACCATTGTTTTGAATCTTGTATCTAGTAGTTTGCTTGCTTCCATTTCATTTAGGTCTTTTTCTGGAGATTTCTTCTGTCCTTTCATTTGTGACATGTTTCTTTGTCTCCACATTTTGGCTGCTTCCTTGTGTTTGTTTCCACGTATTAGGTAGAGTTGCTATGTCTCCTGGAATTGGTAGAGCGGCCTTGGGTAGAAGGTGTCCTGTAGGGCCCAGTAGCTCAGCCTCCCCAGTCATCTGAGCTGGACACCACTGTGTGAGCTGTGTGCAGTCTTGTTGTAGTTGAGCCTTGATTGCTATTGGCATCACTGGGAGGAATCGACCTCCAAGCCAATTGGCTGTGAGGACCAGCTACGACTACAGTAGGAGAGCTGCTGTGCAGAAGACAACCCTATGGAGCAGGACTTGCTTCAGTGGGGCTTTGGTGCTGAGTCTTTTCCTTAAGTGTGTCCCTGGTGGATGTATAGAGTTGTGATCTGATATGGTCTGAAGCTGTCTACTGGGTGCACTAGCTCTGGGGCCTCCCGACAAGAGCTGCAGAGCAATCTACAGATGGCTCCTGCTTGTGTTGGGCTTGGAAATGCCCAGGTGAGGTCAAGCTGTCTTAGGCCTCTTATTGATAGGTATGGAGCACGCTGACACCAGCTGCTGCTTGTTTGAGAGATTTTAGGAGAGTCTGAAACCTGAGCCAAGACAGACCATTCATATGGAAAAGCCACTGCAAACAGCCTGGGTGGAGCTGCAAATTGCATGGGGCAGGATCTCAGGGAATTACCAGGTTAGAGGCAACAGTGTGAGTCAGGCTGATGGAAACTCAGATATGGCTGGACCTCTGGTGTGGGGCTGGACCCCTTGCTCCTCACAGGAGGCCTCTGCAACTCAGATATCCCTCCCAATTAAAAACATGCCACACGTGGGTGTCGGACCAGCCCATTCCATACCTCCATACCTCCTACTAGTCTCAGTCTGCTTTCTTCTTTACTTCTCTAGTTGTAGGACTTCCATTCAGCCAGCTTTCAGATGGTTCTGAATGATGGTTGTTCTGTATTTTAGTTGTAATTTTGATGTGGTTGTGGGAGGTGGCGAGTACAGGCGTTTACCTACGCTGCCATCTTCTGGGTTAGTCTCTTGGGACACATTTTAAATTTTACATGTATAGGGCACTTATGACTGGAGCTTGCAGGAGTGAAAGTTGCTCTGGGTGAGTCAGTGAGTGGTGAGTGAATGTGAAGGCCTAGGACATAACTGTACACTATTGCAGACTTTATAAATACTGTACATGTAGGCTAGATTTAATCTATAAAGCAACACGAGATTAAATCAAGCATAAGAGAAAATGATGCAATCAAGAGACAGGTAAGCACAAGGTATATGAGGCTGCTGCCTGCAAAACATGGCATACTGTTATATAGCAAACATTTTTTTAATAAATAGAGCACCCTCTAAAATAATAAAAAGTATAGTAAATACATCAACCAGAAATGTAGCTGTTCATTAGCATTATCAAGTATTATGTAGCATACATAATTGTATGTGTTGTACTTTTATACAACCAGAAGGGCAGTAGGTTTGTTTACAGCAGCATCACCACAAACATGTGAGTAATACGTTGTGCTACAACATTAAGATGGCTACAATAACAGGATTACTACACATTATTAGGTTATAGGAATTTTCAGCTCCATTATAATATTACTAGGGGTCCAGTGCATGAATTTGTGCACCTTGAAAGGAACTGTGGGCCGCGAGGCTGCGGTGGGCACAGGGCCAGGTCTCGGCCCATCCTCTGCGCCCCTGCCGGACCCCTCCTGCCATGGCCCCTGGCCCCCTGTCTGCCTGTAGCCCCGCTCCTACCACCGCTGCTGCTCACACCCACTGACGGCACAGAGCAATTGGGGCTGGCGCCAGCAGTGGGTGCAAGCGGCAGCTGCTGCCCTGATTGCCCCTCAGGAGCAGGGGGATGTGGAGAAGCCCTCAGGGGCGATCTGGGCCCGCAGCCGCTGCTCGCACCCACCAACAGTGCCGAGCGATTGGGACCGGTGCCAGGCGCTGGCAGCGGGTGCGAGCTCCTGGAGAGACCATGGTGCATGAGAGCAAAGAGTTTTTAGTAACCACCATAGGCTTGCCCTGATGACAGTGACCGGCACCCCAACTGGCACCCCTGCTCACCTGCTCCACCATCCCACCGCAGCCGATGCCCACCATGGTCAGAGCCTGCAGGCTCCCTGCCCACACTCACATATGCACATGGACAAGGGGGGAGGGCAGGCAGGTGCAGACCAGTAGGCACGGGACAGCAAAGAGGCGGCCTTGTCTATGAACACACAAAACGCAGGCAAACCACACCTCTGGTTTATCAGGATACCAGAGGCCCAGTGCACGAAATGTGTGCACGGGGGTGGAGGGTGGTGTCCCTCAGCCCAGCCTGCACCCTCTCCAATCTGGGACCCCTCGAGGGATGTCCAACTGCCCGGTGTGGGATTGGGCCTAAACAGCAGTCAGACATCCCTCTCACAAACCAGGACTGCTGGTTCACAACCGCTCACCTGCCTGCCTGACTGACTGCCCCCTAACCACTCCCCTGCCAGCCTGATCGACGCCTAATTGCTCCCCTGCCGGCCTGATTGCCCCTAACTGCCCACCCCTGCCGGCCTGGTTGCCCCTAACAGTCCTCCCCTGCCGGCCTGATTGCCCCTAACTGCCCACCCCTGCCGGCCTGGTTGCCCCTAACAGTCCTCCCCTGCCGGCCTGATTGCCCCTAACTGCCCACCCCTGCCGGCCTGGTTGCCCCTAACAGTCCTCCCCTGCCGGCCTGATTGCCCCTAACTGCCCACCCCTGCCGGCCTGGTTGCCCCTAACAGTCCTCCCCTGCCGGCCTGATTGCCCCTAACTGCCCACCCCTGCCGGCCTGGTTGCCCCTAACAGTCCTCCCCTGCCGGCCTGATTGCCCCTAACTGCCCACCCCTGCCGGCCTGGTTGCCCCTAACAGTCCTCCCCTGCCGGCCTGATTGCCCCTAACTGCCCACCCCTGCCGGCCTGGTTGCCCCTAACAGTCCTCCCCTGCCGGCCTGATTGCCCCTAACTGCCCACCCCTGCCGGCCTGGTTGCCCCTAACAGTCCTCCCCTGCCGGCCTGATTGCCCCTAACTGCCCACCCCTGCCGGCCTGGTTGCCCCTAACAGTCCTCCCCTGCCGGCCTGATTGCCCCTAACTGCCCACCCCTGCCGGCCTGGTTGCCCCTAACAGTCCTCCCCTGCCGGCCTGATTGCCCCTAACTGCCCACCCCTGCCGGCCTGGTTGCCCCTAACAGTCCTCCCCTGCCGGCCTGATTGCCCCTAACTGCCCACCCCTGCCGGCCTGGTCGCCCCTAACTGCCCTCCCCTGCCGGCCTGATCACTCACAACTGCCCACCCCTGCCGGCCATCTTGTGTGTTGGAGTGATGGTCAATTTGCATATTACTCTTTTATTAGATAGGATGGGACCACAGTAGTATATGCAGTCATCATTGACAGAAATGTTATGCAGCATAAGAATTACTATGAGGCATAGCAAAGATGGACAGCATCTAGGACGAAGTGGTACCATGACATAATGCAATTCCAGTTCTTCCTTTCCAGCCCCTCCCCTTCAACACAGGACTGCAGTTTCTGGAACCCTTGTAATTGGTGACTGCCCTATGACTAGTCTAGCCAATGAGTTGTAAATGGAAGTATCTGAGTATCACTTCCAGGCCTAGTATTTGACGGCTGGTGCATGACCCTCCAGAGTGCTCTTTTCCCTCTTTTCAGACAAACAAAATATGACATGAATGCTATTCTATCAGCCTGGGTCTCTGAATGATGGCGATAAGCAGAGCCCCCACTTGAGCTGTGATGAACACACAGCATGAGCAAGAAACATACCTTTACTATTTTTTAAACCACAAACATTTTAGAATTATTACTACTGCTGACTTAATCTACCTTGACTTATGCACTCTGTACCAAGCATCTCCTCCCTCCAGAAGCATTCTGCCAAGACTGTTCCTGAGGCACTAACTTAATGCTATGTCCATACTTAAAAAAGAAAAAGCCTCCAATGAATTTCTACGATTTAAAGAAAAAACGCAAACTTCTTAGCATTCAAAGCTCTTACCAACTTACATTTTCAACTTTATCTTACCAGAGCAACCTCCTATTACCTGACTCTGAGAGCCTCATGTCCAGCCTCCACTCCTTGCCTCCCCTGCCCCAACAAAGGGGCATTTCCCCTCTCTCTTCTAAGTTCAATTCTCTCCACTTCACTAAACTTTCTTCCACAGCCCTAATAACAGCTAACACCAAATACTAAGTGCTAGGTTTTGTTCTAAGTACTTTTAATGTATTAACTCATTTAGTCTTCGCAATAACTCTATGAAGTGGGTACTATTATTATAAAGCTCATTTACAGATGAGGAAATGAAAACACGGGGATTAAATAATATTCTCAAGGCTCCACGGCTAATAAATGAAGCCAGAAGAACCCAGCAGTCTGTCTCCAAAGACTGTCCTCTTCACCACTGCCCTCTGTTGTTTCTAGGAGGCTCCAATCTCCCTTCTCTGAACTTGCACTACCCTGTGTGGATCTTTCTGGCACATGATAATATTGTGCCCCGCATGACTAGTCACTATTTCATGTGTGCATCCTTTATCTACTAAGATAAACTATAACCTCCTGGAGTGCAGAAAGCTACTTTACCATTCGCTGTGTCATTCAATTAAAAAATGCCAATAGCCCTGGCTGGTTTATCTCAGTGGTTAGAGCATTGGCCCTCGGACTTAAGGGTCCAGGTTCCATT
Source organism: Myotis brandtii (assembly GCF_000412655.1). Classification (NCBI taxonomy): domain Eukaryota; kingdom Metazoa; phylum Chordata; class Mammalia; order Chiroptera; family Vespertilionidae; genus Myotis; species Myotis brandtii. The sequence continues at coordinate 241,022 of NW_005366075.1, read as the reverse complement.
CCGGGTCAAGGTCATGTACCTGGATTGCAGGCCTGATCCCAGCCCAGGCCAGGGTGTGAGCAGGAGGCAACCAATCAATGTGTCTCTCACATCGATGTCTCTCTCTCTGTTTCTCCCCTCCCTTCCACTCTCTCTAAAAAAAAAGAAAAAGAAAAAATGCCAATTAAATAAATCACTTCTGTGATAAGCACAGGTTCACTGGAAAGGGTATTTTTAATAAATATTATGACACTTTGACATCATGGGGCCTTGCTAACCTTGGAGGCACAATTCCTTCCAGGGCTAATATGCAAACCAACCAACCAGGGTTCACAGCCCAGCCACCTCCTGTATCTAACTCTTACAGACCAAGTTAATAGTCCCCCACACTAACACTCCAGGGCAAGATACAGACAAGTACAGACTACCCTACAGCCCAGAGCCCTCTGAAATTACTCCAACTCGCCAACCCTAAATCTGCCTGCCCTGCCCTGCTTTGCCTTTGTCCCACATCCAGCACTCCTGCCTCCGGCCTGAGGCTGGTGCTTCTAAGTGTGGCCCTGCGTGGATGCCCCTCCTCTTGGGAACTGTAATGAACAAACTCTTCTTTCAAAGCCAGTTTGCTTCCATGTCTGTCACCTTATCAAACCTAATTAAAACAAATCTCAGGTACATTTTAAAAGGAAGGGGCACCCTATCTGGAGGTCCTTGGAAATGCAAACCACATGCTTGAGGCCAGGGAGGATTCCTATGGCTCTTCCTTTATTTCATCCATCTCCACCAGTGCTGGGAGGAAGGACAGCCGGGGCGACAGAGACACAGGAGCAGGCATGGAACAGCACAGGTCTGGGGCGCTTCCTGCTCAGCGTGAGGAAGACAGAAGCCCATCTTGTCTTCCAGTTACTAGTACTTTAGCCCTTAGGATCTTAGCACCGAGTTGGTAACTATAATTAATTGTAAAGGCTTCAAATCTTTAATGACCTCACATTTGTTAGCCCTTTTCTATTTTTTCCCCATAAGGATTAGCAGTCCGATCCCTAACCCCAAAAGGGTCTTAAAACAACCACAGGGGCAATAAGGAAAGTGAATCTGGGGGAAACGAAATGCCAGGAGAGGCAGTTCTGAGAGGAGAGAAAACCAGGACCAGCCCCTCAGCCACCAGGAAAGAGCTTGGCGACCCTGACCTGGCTCTGCGAAGCAGTCTGCGAGGACACCCAGGGGTTTCTCACGCTCTCCCCTGGACAAAGGTAACCAGTGTGAACAAACGCTGAACAGACACCTGTTGAGTGGACACCTTAATCATCTGAAATTGAATAGTTTTATGATACTCATGGGGATTTTATAGTCCACTGTCATCCATTAATATAAACTATTTTTTTCTTGTCCTTTTCTATATCTCCCTTGAGACAAATATACTGCTTTTCTTGTACAGCAAAAGGTGGTGCAATTTTGCAAAGTGTTCTGATGTTCCAGTGTACCTGTGAAGTAAGTGCACATTCCACTGAAAAAAACGCCAGAGAACGCCCATCCCACAAACACCCCTCGTTTCAGAGGTTCAAAGGACGAGGTATGGCACGGATCTAGACCATAGCAGGCCAAGAGAATCCCATTCACCCAAAACTTGCCTAGAATGTGTTGTTCCCAAGCAAGCAACATGAATCTAGGATGCTTAGAAAGACCATGTAGACGCAGTCTTCCCCTTTGGGGATCTAGTCAGTTCAGAACTCCTCTGGACTATTCAGAAATCTTTGAGAAGGCACTTGACCTTTACACACTAGTATTAACAATGAGCAACTAGTGTGTATCTAACATCTGTTGGGTGCTTGCTGTGAGACAAGTTAGACATTTTAAGTACATTATTACATTTACTACTACTATCCAATGAGGTACATCATCTCCATTTTACAGATGAGTAAATTGAGGCCCAGAAAGTTTAATATACTTCCCTAAGTTTATAGTTATTTGATAGAAGAGTTGAAATATAGATTCATATGGTATGGCTCCAGATTCCAGATTCTTAGCACTATACTGCCTGGATCAAAAATGCCTGTTTAAATCATAGAGAGTGCATGAGATCCAAAATCCATAAGTTGAATGAGACAGGCAACACTGAAACTGGTCAAGAGATATCTCCATATCACCATACAAACAGGAGTACCCACCATCTCCAGGGTCTTCCCCCCACACACTCTTAAATACCACCATAAACTGCTGCTTGTTGCCAAAGTGATTTATACTATGTTATAGCTCATGATTTTAAGGAGTAATAAAATATTACACATATACCAAATGGAAGGTATATTTTAATTCTGACCTAATAAAATTTACATATAAAATTGTATAACACCAAACACTTTACATGTTTATATTCTACTAGTGCCGCGGTGCACAGATTCGTGCACATTGAAAGGAAATTAATTAGAAAGTGGCCGGGGGGACGGGACTGGGCCAGACGGGCCAGACATGCCCTGGAGCCAACCTCCCGCGGTCCCTCCCCGGCCAGCGCCATGGCTCGAAGGGCGTCTGCAGAGTGAGCGGGGTCCCGCCGGCAAGTGGGGTCCCTCGGCCTGGCCTGCAGGGATAGGGCTGAAACCAGCTCTCTGACATCCCCCGAGGGGTCCCAGATTGCGAGAGGGCAGTTCTCAGGTGACACACCCCAGAATTGGGCTCCCTCCTCTCTGGTTCTGGGGTGTGTCACCCGAGAACCACCGCTGCCAAGTCACCGCAGCTCAGCAGCTCCTGTGTTGAGCATCTGCCCCCTGGTGGTCACTGAGCATCATAGCTACCGGTCGGACAGTCAGACAATTGCTTAGCCTTTTATATTTATAGATTCGTTAAAGGTAAAATCAAGTGTTAATGATGATGTAATAATGTAACATTCCATATATCCCTAAATAGGCAAAATACTATCCAGAAACCATACTTATCATCAGACACCGTTTAAATCACAGAGAAGTGCATTAGACCCAAAATCCATAAGTTGAATGAGACAGGCAACACTGAAACTGTCTCATTCACTGGAATTCTAGGAATTGGAAGAGGATGGAAAAGTACGTAAGGAAAAATAATTAGAAAACAAATTCATGTTTTAGGTCTACTTCTAAACCAGCAGGAGTACAAGCCTTGTTTATATATGCTTCTTTCACTCCAATTCCTCCCCATCACTCTCCGGAAGAACACGACTTCTACAGACAAGCTCGGATTGGCTGGGAGGGCTGTTATGACACTGCCCATGTCTTCTCAGACCTGATTCTCACATGACACAGTTTCTAAAACCTTCATAATCCAGGTCACATGCAAGTTCATGCACTGCCCTCCCTGTAGAATCTGAGCACAACAGTTGAAATAAGATGTGACTACAGCAGATGCAAAAGGAAGGGCTATTATTCCAGGAAGTGCTCTGCACACCACTGGCCCAAGATAAATAAATATTGAATACTTTTGTGAATATAATTCAATTAACATAGCCTTTTAAAATACAAAGAACTGGCTTAATATTTAAAAATGAGGTCTTTATCAGACCACCCAGCTATTTTTGTTATGCTAGGATAAAAATTAACAAAACTTTTACAACTCCACTAGGAGAATCAATATAATTTATTATTGTCTATAAATATTCACATACTGAAAACAGGATCAGGATTAATAGAGTTGGGTTGCAGGGTTCAACAGGGTAAAAATAAAGAAATTGGAAAAAATATAGACAAAAATATCAACTTTTTCAGTAAGATTTTCTCTCCTCAAAATGTTAAAGAAACACTATTTTTAATAGAAACTATTTTTGAAATTCAGTCCTTAAATAAGTAATGTGAAAATAGTTTGTTAATGAATGTTCTGCTATGGAGAAAAAGTTGCTGCTCCAGCTCTTAGTAGAACACATTTTAAAGCACAAAGGGATGATACAGATACGGACTCCTCAAATCTGTGATAACAAGAGACTCAAAATCCAGCTCCCACTCTGCATGAATCCCCCCTACAACACATCTACACTCATCCAGTGACTATTTCAAAAGCCCCGGTATCTTTGTATACTGCTTAAAAAAAAAAATCAGTAAAACCCAAATGTCTCTCAAGTGATGAATGGATAAACAAAATGTGGTATATCCATGCAATGGAATATTAGGCATAAAAGGGAATGAAGAACTGATACAAACTACCACATGGATTAGAGAGAGAGAGAGGAAGGGGAGGAAAGAGAGAAACATCAATTTGTTGTCCCACTTATCTATGCATTCATTAGTTGATTCTTTAAAACATTATGCAAAGTGAAAAGAAGACACAAAAGGCTACATATTATATGATTCCATTTACCCCAAATGTCCAGAATAGGCAAATCCACAGGGACAGAAAGTAAATTAGTGGTTCCCAGAGGCTGGGAAAAGGGGAGAATGGGAGAGATTACTAATGGATAATGGAGAGATTCCTTTTGGAGTGATGACAATATCCTAAAAATAGACAGTGGTGATGGCTGCACAACTCTGAGTAAATTAATAATGAATTATACACGTTTGAAGGGTGAATTTTATGGTATGCAAATTATATCTCAATAAAGCTGTTATTTTTTAAAAAGGGGGAAAAGAACAAACCATTTAAACAAAGTGTTATAGTAATTTTCTCACCTGTGTCCTACAGAAGATAGAAAATCTTACATAATTTTGAACAAAAGACTCAGTAAAGACATGGATTATTGTAAGCTTGGTGCTTTTAAAAGGACTATTTAAAAGACATGCATATTAATTTGAATAGGAACTTGAAGTTAAAGAGCTATGCGACACCAAGTACACATCTCCTTCCCACATGGCGTAGCATTTTAATCTTAGCACTTTTAAATTATTTTAAAGACTATTCCCAGAAGTATAAACCTTGAGTATTTGTTTAAAATAGTATTTCCCAAACTTCAGTCATGTACCACCTTCATATCTTTGCTATTCTCATACCATCTGTGTTATTATTTATTAAGGACTTTTCTTCAATCCACTTTACCATTTATTCACCTTTAATAACATCATGAAATCATGGGTTTGATTTGCCAATTTATATTTCTCTACCACATATTAAAATAGGTACATAACTATTAAGATGCAAAAGTTGCTTATCTACATATCACTTTAAATCATCTTGCACACAATTGGAGAAAACGGTGGTTAAAAAATCAGCTTAGCCTGGTAACATATCTATACTTTAAATATGACAAGAAAATTAGAATGTTCAGAAAACAGAACATTTTTTATTCTATAAAGTCCTGGGTGTTTTTTTTTAATTGATGAGAGAAAGAGAGAGAGAGAGAGAGAGTTAGTTAAAGAAACATCAATTTGTTATCCCACTTATCTATGCATTCATTAGTTGATTCTTGTATGTGCCCTGACCACAACGTTGGTATATTGGGATGATGCTCTAACCACCTGAGCTACCCAGCCAGGACGTAAAATTCTGTTTTACGAAGTTCTATTCTATAAAGGCCCATGTTCAATGAGAGCAATAGGACAGGCACTTAGCCAAGAAAACGTATTTGAGAATAATACTGGAGTGGATGGTAGAGGAAAATGGCAGGCAGGCAGGCCTCCACGAGGGAAACCGCTGAAAGAACAAGGATGCCAGGTCTTCCTGGGCATGGTGTGGTACCATCCAGGTGCTATGCCATGCTCTGCCTGTGCAGCAGAGCTGGACATTGATGTTCCACTTATTTATGCATTCACTGGTTGCTCCTTATATGTGCCTTGACTGGGGATGGAACCCACAACTTTAGAGTATGGGGATGATGCTCTAACCAACTGAGCTACCTGGCCAGTTTTAATGTAATGACTGAAGTGCAGA
>NW_005366075.1:233075-235206 GCF_000412655.1 Myotis brandtii | reverse complement strand
TGCTTCCTGCCCCATTCTTGGTCATTAATCATCTTTTGGAAGCTAAATACAACAACTTTTATGTAATTCCATGCAGGGGAAAAAAATCATACACCATTTTAGATAAACCAACTCCTGCCCCTGACGTGAACTCAGGGTACTAGCCTGTAGGCTCATTAATAGTATTTTCTTTACACTCTTGATACCTTTTAAGCTCCTAGCACAGGGGTGTGCAAACTTTTTGACTCGAGGGCCACAATGGGTTCTTAAACTGGACCAGAGGGCTGGAACAAAAGCATGGATGGAGTGTTTGTGTGAACTAATATAAATTCAAAGTAAACATCATTACATAAAAGGGTACGGTCTTTTTTTTTTTTTTAGTTTTTTTCATTTCAAACGGGCCGAATCCGGCCCGCGGGCCGTAGTTTGCCCACGGCTGTCCTAGCACATGGTTTAGAGACTCTGAAAAGATAAAGGGTTAATCTATTATTTTACTGGGTGAATTTTTAATATGTAGCCCCTTAAGTGTAAAGGTAGGCTTCCTAAAGATTATTTAGAAAATATTAATTACAGAACTACAAAATGTGTCAGTCTGATTGGTGTTGTGTTATAATATTACTCTGACAAAGTGGCCTTTGGAGGCATTTTTAACTTCGGAAGACTACCCCATGATTTCTCAAATAATTTTATCCCAAGTATCTCTGTATAGTCTCTCAGTGAATATTAAACATTCAGATAGCTTCATTACTAGCAATTAAGATCCATATCTGTAAATATCCCCCAAAACCCATGAAAACATTTGTATCTCAGAAATCCCCAAGAGTAAAATTATAAGCAGATGAATCAGCACTGGTTTTGGAGATAAGCAGTGTTTCTCGAAATGTGGTCCAAGGAGCACAGACGCCGGAATCAGCCGGGCAGGGGCAGGCTGGTGGGAGGGCTGCTTGTTAAAAATAGATTCTGGGACACTATGTCAGACCTGCTAACTCAGGATCTCCAGGGATAGGGGCCATTAATCCACATTTTAAATACGATGTCCAGGTAAGTCTTATATACCCTAATGCCTCTGAACCATTTAGCCACTTGAACCGACTCTTGCTCTCACAAAGCCATAAGAATAGGATTCTTACTTTTTTTTGCATATATAAATAAAATAATCAAGTACTAAATATTTAACTTGCATGTATCTGTCCAAAGCCATAAGAATAGGATTCTTACAGGTCATTGCATATATAAATAAAATAATCAAGTACTAAATATTTAAAATGAAAAAGGAGGCAAGGTGAAAGCTCTCCTCCATGACAGTCTGGCAGAACTCAGTGTGGTCTGCAGCCAGGAACAGGGGTACTCACCACTACAAGCACAGTGTTCCCCATTACTTGTACCTATAGTGAAGAGAGCAGTATCTTTTCTGTCCTTCAACTTGAAACACAGCATACTCTGTAAGAGTAATGCCATCCCTGCATAAAGATTAAACGATGTGCTGGCATGTGATGAAGGTTTCACTCAGTCTTTCTTAACATTGTGACTTTGCCACCACAATTAGGCAAAGTGGTTCTCAAACTTCATGTGCATTTAGAATCACCTGAAGAACTTGTTAAAACAGACTACTGGCCTCCAAGAATTTGCATTTCTAACAAGTAGCAGGTGATACTGGCACTGCTGGTCCAGAAACTAGACTCTGAGAATCATAGGCTTAATCTAACTATGGCCTCCTCTGAACCCGCACTCTGTACAATTCGCTGTGGAGCTCAATGACGCTAAACAATGGCTCCATCTGGCAAATGCTCTAACTGCATGCTGTAGGGCTTCTTGTGTAGGACTATTGATGCTCAGTATCTTTAAAAAGTTCCCATCCTTCAAAACTTGTAGTATGGGTGATAAACTTGTCTTTTCTTGGCAACTCCCTTCCTGTCCCTCCCCCGATTCCTGGCCTCTGTCTGACCTTACATCCCCCACTTGCTATGCTGCATGGACAATCTTTCTGTCCCCTATAGGAAACTATATACTTAGGAAGGGCAAGAGGTCCCTCTGTTCCTGTCTTAGAGAACTACACTTCCTTTAGCACAGTGGTTCTCAACCTTGGCTGCACATTATAATCACCTGGGAATCTTTATAAAATCCTGATTTCTGGGCCTCATCCTCCGGAAAT
>NW_005366075.1:180578-233057 GCF_000412655.1 Myotis brandtii | reverse complement strand
ATGGGGTTAGGCCACAACATTAGTAACAAAGAAACAGAATTTCCGGAGGATGAGGCCCAGAAATCAAAATTTTTAAAAGATTCCCAGGTGATTCTAATGCGCAGCCAAGGTTGAGAACCACTGCTTTAGCAGGAAATCAAGACAGGTGCCCACCAGTTAGCAATCTATCTGGTGATGTTAACAGGGCTAGAACTGTGCAGACAGACTCAGTAAGGAGTACTGCATGAAGAGGCAAACTTAGCTCAAGGATAAAGTCAAAGATTCTTAGAGATATAGAAAGCATTAAGTTCTTAATATTTATATATTCTGGTACTTTGTGGGAATAAATACAGATTTTTCCATTCAGATAAGTCCAGAATTTATACACTACAATTGGGTGCATCATTCTCTATAAATGGCTTTCAAATCCACCTCATCAAGATTTAAATTATATTCCCAGCATCAGGTTCTAAGTCAGGGGTGGGCAAACTTTTTGACTCGAGGGCCACAATGGGTTCTTAAACTGGACCGGAGGGCCGGAACAAAAGCATGGAAACGGGCCGGATCCGGCCTGCGGGCCGTAGTTTGCCCACGGCTGTTCTAAGTAGTTAAGTAAACATGTATAGAGTTCATCCTTCCCAAGGAAAAAGGTTTCAACAAATTCCTAGAAATTGAAAAGCATTTGGGAGCAAAACCAAAAAAGGCATTTAATATAGCTTAAATATCTTTAGAAGATTTTCCAGAGCTCCATTATATTTTAAATTTGAACATATAGCCCTGGCCAGTGTGGCTCAGTTGGTCGCAGGTTTGATTCCTTGTCAGGGCACATGCCCACATTTTGGGTTCGATTCCAGATTGGGGTGCGTGCAGGAAGTAACCGATCGATGTCTCACTCTCGCATTAATGATCAATGTTTCTCCCCCCCCCCCCCATTTCTTTCTCTCTCTCTCAAATCAAAGAAAGTATGTCCTCAGGTGAGGATTATAAATAAATAACTTTGAATATATAACTGACAATTTGGGGGTCCATGTTAATTAGAAAGCTTTAAAGGTAAGGTTAAACAATTTATTTTTCTTTGAGACTTTGCTATATGCTTAAGAAAAAGGTATAAACCTGAAAAATGAATACAGAACTACACCAATAGGGAAGGATGTTTTGAAATTGTTATTCATAAGCTGGTTAAATGTTGCAAATACTGCATAACATTAATAATTTACCATGTAGTATAAAATATATGACTTTTTGAAATTATTGTAAGAAAATGACTAAACACCACATGTACTGTATTTCCAGAACCTAAAGCTCTCTCTTTATTAGCAAATATGTTAAGCCATGTTCCGAATCAAAGAGATTTGTTACAAATGATGGTCCAGGTCCTTGGGCATTGGCCCAATGTGACCACTGAAGAATCAGGTTTGTCAGGTACTGAGCGCGGTTGCAGACTGAGCATGCAGGTCGCTTACTGTCACCTACCACTAGAGAGTCAGCGATGGGATGTGCTGCTGCTGCTGCTGCTTTATAAAGTGCAGCTTCTTTGACAAAATACTGTCTTCTGACACATTTTCGTATTTAGTATGAATGTCCGTTTTCATGGCTGGAAAAAGCAACCCATTTCTCCTTTGAGGTGCTAGATCCTAAACACCAAAACAAATCAGGTCTATATGAAACATTGGTTATCACTCCTTATTGAGGTAATAAATTAATCTTTTTCTTAGAAATCCTCATACTTAAGTACAGAAATAAGGTTACAAAATATCATTGCTAATCACCAATAGGGAATATAGCTACCACAGGGTATTCCTTGATAAAAGCTGGTTTTTATGCTATCCCAAATAAATCAGCTCCCACCAAATAATTTGTATGAGAAGCAAGTAAAAATATCAAGGCTTTTAATGCCACCCACTTACTTCCCATTTTGCAATGACAACACCTGTGATATAACAAAACCTAGATCAACTTGTATCTGTGGATAATATTTTTTTAATGCTCTGTTAGAACCCATTCTTCATTGGGTTCTTTCAGCCTTATTTTTGGAGCAGTAACACAAATTACCATGCCCTCCTTAAAACTCTCTCCTCTTTTGGTATTTGTAATACCATGACCACCTCTCTGCCTTCCCACCTCTTTAGCCCTTCCTTTTCCCACTTCTTAGATGCTGGTGTATCCTGTCGCTCTACCTTCAATCTGTCTCACTTGTCTATGCAATTCATGCTCTGTCCATTTTAAATTCATACCCTGCTCTGATCGCTCCTAAGTTTTTCTAGTGAATGACAGTACCATCTACCCAGCTACCCAAGATAGAACCCTGGGATCATCCCAGATTTCTTACCTTCACCTACACATAAACAACTGCAAAGTCCTATAAATTTACACTATCTCTTGGATCCACCATATCAGGTCATTCTCTCTGCAACCTATCTAATTCAGGTCATTATCTCTCACCCAGAACATACCATTATAAGAAGAATGATAATTGAGTACATATGAGTAAAACAACTTGGGAGTCCACTCTTACAAATAAGGATGCTACACAAATATGAGGTATGATTCAAAAGAACAGAACACTGGTATTCTTTTTGTAAAAAAAAAAAAAAAGATTATAACACCGTATGTATATCGGCAAATCATTTAATCATCCCAGGCTTTAGACTCCCAAATGCTGCATGAAGAGTAAAAGAGATATATCAAAGGATCCTTTCAACCATAGCATTCATTCTATAGCTCTATTTCTACCAGACATTGTTCAAACAGTTCATGCCTTCAAATACGCACCAAACTTGCTACATACACAAGATACTATTGATGCCAAAAGAGGCAGATATGTCTCCTTTGCTGCCAAAATGTATCAAGCATATCCTTATTCCCATCAGTTTCAAAAATTAAACCTTCAGTTGCAAGTGTCAAAAAATAAATAGAATGTAAGCAAAAAAAAAAAGCCAGGGAAAATCATAATGAAATTGATTTCAAAATAATTTCTTTGGAAATCAAACAACACAGAGTAATGTAACGACAAAGTGAGTGTGCCATAAACTATTGTGACAGTCAATAACAACATCATGAACAAAAAGCTCTTTCTATCCACAGAACAGTAGTGTGGGAAGCATACAATATTCTAAAAGTCAAACACCCACACAACATATATGCAATATGAGATCATAAAAAGTTTCAGGATCTGTTTTTCAAAGACGAGGCTCTCAGAGAAAGGTGGTATGAACTAAGCTGTGAAAATGCAGCCTGGATCTAATATGCAATATCAACCCCAATCAAACGAGAGGCACCTGTAACCCTTTTGACGGCTTGGGTTCAGTTGCTCTTCCATTGCCTACTAAGAAGTAATGTTCCGTTTCAAAGATCATATGAAAGGAGAGGATAGAGGAAAAATGTGGGAGGCAAAACAATTTACATTGCAAAACTGATACTGGTCTAAGGGTCAACTCAAAATTTAGGGTAAACCAACTCTGGAGCCACACAGCATGGGTTCAAATCTCAATCTTTAACAAAATCCTCACAGGAGGATATGTTTTTACTGGTTTTATAGAGAGGAGAAGGGAGAGAGAGTGAGGGAGAGAAAGGCATTTTGTTCATACTTCAATAACAATGTTATTCCAGTTGATATTTCCATTCCTATCCTCCAGTGGCTCACAGTCAAATCAAATCACCAAGTGTTAAATTCATACCACATGAAATGAGAAGTATAAAGAGTCATAATTCACACAAAAACAGACATATAGATGCATGGAACAGAATAGAGAGCACAGCAATAAACCCACACATACAGAGTGTCCCCCCAAAACGTATATACCCCATGTCTGTAGATTCTATTACATTTTGAAAATGAAATTTATTTTAATAAATACTGCCTTTAAATTATTCAAAGTGTGTATACATTTTTGGGACACCCTGTATAATTCAATATGCATCAAAAAAATATCTTATGGTATACATATACAATGGAATATTATTGAGCCATAAAAAGAAATAAAATTCTGATACATGCTACAACATGGATGAACCTTGAAAACATGCTAAGTGAAATAAACCAGACACAAAAGGATAGTGCATGATTCCACCTATATGAGCTACCTAAAATAGGGAAATTTGGGGACAGAAAGTAGAACACAGGTTAACAGGGGCTAGAGCGTGGAGGAGGTGGGGGGAATGGGGATTTATTATTTAACTAGAGGCCCGATGCATGAAATTCATGCAAGAGTAGGCCTTTCTTCCCCTGGCTGCTGGCACCAGCTTCCCTCTGGCCACCAACAGGCACCCAGGACCCGGGCTTCCCTCTGGCCGCCAACAGGCACCCAGGACCCAGGCTTCCCTCACAGCCCCAGCTTCATCCGAAAGGTCATCCGGTCTAATTAGCATATTACGCTTTTATTATTATAGATAGGTACAGAGTGTCTGCTTGGGATAATTTAAAAATTTGGAAATGGAAGATAGTGATACTTAAGCAACATTATGAATGTGCTTAATGCCAGTGAACTGCACACTTAAAAATGGTTGAAATATGACTGGCCAGCATGGCTCAGTGGTTGAGCATCGACCTATGAACCAGGAGGTCACGATTCAATTCTGGTCAGGGCACATGCCCAGGTTGCAGGCTTGATCCCCAGTAGGGGGCGTGTGGGAGGCAGCCAATCAATGATTTTCTCTCATCATTGATGTTTCTATCTCTCTCTCCCTCTCCCTTCCTCTCTGAAATCAATAAAAAATACTTTAAAAAAAAACATATAGCCTATATTTCAACAGGAAGTTTTAGCATGAGTATCAGCCTTAATGGTCTTAAAATAAAGGACAGATCACTGACTCTCAAGTTCCTAACTATGGACACAAATGAGTCAGTATTAACTCTTAGCTGGCCTTAGTTTAAAATATACTCCTGAAATGGGTACATACTTCGCAAATTTCATAAGGAACATTATTTCACTTTGTTGATAACATCCTTTTTTTTTGGCTCCTTGAAGGGAAAGAGAAAGAGAACTATACTGAAGAGATACCTTTATGAATGGCCTATGCATAATGGAGGGTTTATAAAGAGGTACTTATCCACATAGGATCATGATAACATGAGAACAAAAGTACACCTGTGCAGGGCACCACAAATGGATATGTAAACAAGTGACATTCGATTCAAAAGTAGAGAGGGTTTCATGTATTGGTAAACCATAATTTAAACCATGGAAATATAACCCAAATTCAAGAGAGAAATTAAAAGTCCATTATTTTGATACATATAATAAAGTAATATATTTGGATATTTACTCCAAACACCCAAGAAAAAGTCTTACTGCAGTACAAAAACAATAAACGTGAACTTAATAAATTAATATTTTCCTAAAACGGCTTAGGATAAAGGATTCCAGTTAGGATTATTTAATTCTCTAGTAAACTAGTAATTACAATATATCAACTATCACTCAAGGAATAACAATTTCCAAAGAGGTAGAATGCAATATTCAAAGAACTTAAGGTCAAAACTAGACTAATAATAACAGAGTGGGGCAAAAGTATGTTTACAGTTTTTTGTATGGAAAAAATACAATAATCCATAAATAATAATATAAGAATAAACTGTTTTGCATACTAACAACTGTATTTGCTAATACCCCACCCTGTATTAGCAAACACTTATATGGCTCTTACAATAAGCCTGGTTTATTCTAAGCTCTTTACATATACTAACTCATTTTATCCTCACAACAATTTGTGAGAAAAGTATTACTATTCCTATTCCATAAGTAAAGAAACTGAGGTGTAGAGGGGTCAACTACTGTGACCTGGCCCACTATCTTGCTATATACTTGGCTGAGCTAGGACTTGAATCCTGGAAGTGTGGTTCCCCAGTTCCTGCTTTTAATTACAATGGTTACTATCTCTTGTTGACATTAGGATGGACAACATAAAATACAGGCAAACTCAAAATACAAAACAATTTGTGAGTCAAATATAATAAAAGGTTTGAGGAAATTATCATAATACACAGTAAGTGGCATTCATAATGACTGCTCTGAGATAGGGAAAATTAAAATGTTTAGTATATTTAGTGTTTAAGAAGGAATTGTTTAGTACAGTGGTCGGCAAACTGCGGCCCCTTGAGTGTGGCTCTTCCACAAAATACCACGTGCGGACACGCACGTACAGTGCGATTGAAACTTCGTGGCCACACTCAAGGGGCCAAAGAGCCGCATGTGGCTCGAGAGCCGCAGTTTGCCGACCACTGGTTTAGAACAATAGAAATTTCTCTATCCAAAACAGTAAAAGTATAATTTTCATTTCTAAAGGGGTAAAACTTTCAACTCTCTATAGTTACTCATTCCCTGAAGGCGCCAAACAAAAGGGTTAGACTGAGCAATCTTATTTGCCATTTAGCTCATTCTTAAGGATGGTCTGTGTGCATGTGTGCGTGCATGTATATGTGTAGAAAGATCATAAATTAAGTTTTCCAGGTTTGAATTCCAGATATGAGAACTTAATACTAAAGGTATTAGAAAGGAAACCCGAACTTAAAGCTTGGGTCCACCATTTAGTTACTATGAATGTTTGGCAAGTTTTTCATATAACTGAGTCTGTTTCCTTCTCTGTAAATTGAGGATAATAATTCCTAGCTCCCAATGTGAGCAAAGGAGAAAACACATGCAAAGTGTTGAACACAGTGGAATATAGCAGCAGACAGTCAACAATGAGTGCCTACTATTACTCTCTAAACTTATTCTTTTTTGTCCCCCAAGAATAACAACCAAAACGTATCAACTAGCAAGTCACTTGGTAGGCTTCGCAGAATTATATGAAGTACAATATGCCCTATTAAAAAAATGGAATATACTAAAAGTACAAGAAAATACAAGCCATCAATGAGATAAAAGATTTCGGAATCCTTCTCCTCCCATATCTTTTCTGGTTGGTTTTGTAATAGACCATATTCCTTTATCAACAATATGAATATGTACTGTTGGGTTTTGTTTGTTTTGCGGTCCACACATTCCTCCTGGGGTTCTCTTGTTTATTTATTTTGATGGGTTACCTTTGCAACAGTGGTTATCTTTGCTTGGAAACCGAAAAGAAACCCAGGAACCAGGAGCATCTGTTAATGAAATGCTAACACTGTGTCATCCATCTCAACAGGTGATTGGCTCCCAGGTGGGTCATTTGCTATCAGGGCAGGTTCTCACATGGCTGGGCCGCCCCTGACCCAACAAACACCTGCTTTACTGAGCACAGGGCCACCCTGACAGCGAACGGATGCTCTCGGCACAACAACACTCAAAACGTGGCGCTCCCAGTGAGCACCCTGGGGCGGGCACGGTGTGGCGGTGGCTGCAGGCGGAGATGAACAGGATCGGACACTGTTCCGCCTCCTTCAACAAGGCAAGGCTGGAGGTGCACCTGCGGGGCTGGGGGCGGAGGGCTGGGTGAGACGGGCCTGGAGGCGCGAGGACGGAGGCGGCAGCTGCAGGCTGAGGGAGGGTGTGTGCCGGCGGGGGAGCCGGAGCCCATCACCTCCTGAGAGCGGAGCTGGACAGGACTGGCCGCTCATCCCGGTCCCCAGGACCCGCTCAGCCTCTAGGCGCCTGGGGCGAATGAGAGAGAATGGGGACCCCGACACCCAAGAAAGACAGAGCAGGGCGGGCTCCCGGTCGCCTTCACCACGGGATGCGACGGCCCCCGCCGCCATCCCCGCGCGGGAGACGCAGAAACCGTGGACCCAACCGGGAGCGCGCAGGTTACCTGTCTCAGCTGCCTGCCCAAGGGTGTCCACTTCCGCAGACTCGGGGTTACTACGGGCTACGGGGCACGCGCTGGTGACGTCATCCACGCGCGCCCGGCCTCAGCTGGCCCGCCCCGCCCCCCGGGAAGAGCAGATCCGAGCTGCGGGCGGAGGAGTCTGCGCAGGCGCGGACTGGGACCACGCGAACAGCTGGGCGGGATTGGTTTTCCCTAGGGTTGCCCTGCTACCCGACAAACTACTCCTAATTGCAAAATCTTGTTACGTAAGAAAAAACAAGTTATTGAAATACAAAAGTGCACTTTTTATTCCGTTTTTTGTTATTGTTGTTGTTGGTTTTTTTTGTTGTTGTTTTTTTTTTTTTACTCCACCTCTGCCAGGCACGCCCTGGTGCAGAATCTGGCATTCAGCGGTGAACGGAACAGACACTGTGCCCAGCTAATGGAGATGACTTTCTAGTTGAGAAAGCAAACACTGTGTCTCGCAACAAATGCGTATGCCCTCTAGAGATGATAGTGTGTGGAAGAAAAACAAGTTGCTGCAAAACTAAAGGAGAGTGGGTGCCCCTCTAGTTTGAGATGCCAAGGAAGTCCTCTCTGAAAAGGCCCATGAGGAGAGAAGAAGCCAGCTCCATAAAGATCTGAGGGAACAGGAAATAAGAGAAGAATCTACAAGCAGTAGCAAAAACTTGCTATTTGTTCTATTCTAGAGAGAAGTTATATGTTCCTAAGCATCTGTGGGATTCAACTTGACTGAAGGTCTTACAAAAGTCACTGGATTTTTCTAATTCTATCACTGCCAATAATAGCAATGTTTTAAGGATTCTGATTTTAAAGTCCACTTAAAATATAAACACTTCCATAAAAGGGTGGATAAACACTGATCTCTTGTCTCCTAACAAAGGTTACCACTGGCTGGATGCTTGTAGTTGCAGGAAATCTGGTTTCAAGTGTGTAAGGGAATTTGTTATAAAAATACAGTACTGACTCACTTAATCCAACGGCAGGGAGACAGTGGGGTCAGAGGAACCATGGGAACCCTGCAGAATCTCTCTTCTCCCCTCTCTCTTTTGTTTTCAAGCATTTCTGCTTCATTCTTTTCTCTTTTTCTAGTTCTACTTCCTCTGAATATCTAGCCATGCAATGGATTAAAATAGTCATCTCAGAATACTCAAGTTTGTATCTCTCCCTTCTAAGAGATACTAGATCTCCCAATTCCAAATTACTGAGAGAAGGAATATGATTAAGGCCATTTTAGGTCAAGTGTCCACCACTACCAATCCAGCCATGGGGGGAGAGGTGGGGCGGTCAAGTCACCTACAAAAAGGACTGGGGGTGGGTGATTCTCAAATAGAATGTCTTATTGCCAGGAGTGTGAGAATATGAAGTAAAGCCCTGTGCTAATCATGCAAACATTCTAGACACCTGACTCATGGTAATTGTTGGCCGATCATAGAGCAATACGAAAACGTTGGTTTACAGATTTACAAAGATAAATCTTGACAACTCAACAGTACTGCTGCCTCCTACCCTCTTCTGCATCCTTGGAAAAGCTTAATAAAAATCTGCAGATTACCAGATGAGACCCCAACTTAAATTGCCTGCATACCCCTTGGTTATGTATAGCTGTGACGTTTGGTGGAAGTAAGAATGACCACAGCACAAAAAATTATAGTAAGTGCTCATTTACTACTGCTGCCAGAAAACTAATATAATTAATTACACCATGGAGGTCTATCAAGAATACTGTTTTGGGATATTTTGATGTTGTTTCTCACGAAATTAAGTCTCTTTTAAGTTGCTGTGGGTGAAGAAGAAACTTTCTTCTACTCTCAAGGTTCTTTCCGCTGTTCTAACCATTGAATTTACATGAGACAGATTAATAAGAGAAAATGACCAAATTTAATTACATACATATGTATGGGAACCCCACATACGTGAGAGAGTCAAAGACCCCATATACATGAGAGATTCATAGAGAGAAGGGAAATTACATATATATGACATTCTGAGCTAAGGGTCACCTTGAGGCTTCAGAGGGGCGAGGAAGGTTACTGCAGGACAATAAAGAAAAGCAGATATTCAGTCATTAGTAGTTTGCCCTGCCATATAGTTAGGTCAAAAAGTGTTATCTCTGATCATCTTTTGGGCAAGTCTCCTAATTCAAACTCTTCTAGGTAGTTAAGGGCAGGCAGAAGTTTCTCTTGAGCCTGCATGGCATCAGTTGCCTTTAGCTCAAAACAATCTGCATAGCACATATATGTTTAGCCTTTTCAGACAAAGGAGCCCTATGATAAAGTTGCATGTGGGACAACATGAACAAAGTTCTAATCATCTATAATAATAAAAGGGTAATATGCTAATGAACCAGATGTCCTTCCAGATGACCTTCCGGATGAAGCCAGGGCTGTGAGGGAAGCCCAGGTCCCGGGTGCCGGCAACCTGGAGAAGGAAGGCCTACTCTTGCACAAATTTCATGCATTGGGCCTCTAATATATATATGTATATATACACACACAGAGAGTAGGTCCTCGGGTTACGTCAGAGATCCGTTCCTATGGCATGATGTAACGTGATTTTAGCCATAAGTCAGAACCCACCTACATAAGCACCTACGTCACTCACATGGAGCACATACACAAACCGGTCAGACATCCAATCCGGGACCGCTGGGTCCTAACCACTTGCCTACCTGCCTGCCTGATTACCCCTAACTGCCTCTGCCTGCCAGCCTGATGCCCCTAACAGCTCCCCTGCTGGCCTGATTGCCCCCTAACTGCTCCCCTGCCAGCCTGATCACCCCCTAACTGAGCCTTGGGCGACTGGGCAGCCACCATCCCCAGCTTTCCTGAGCCTCGGGCCGGCCCTGGGCAGCAGCAGCCGCCATCCATGGCTTGCCTGAGCCACGGCTTTGTCCAGAAGGATGTCCGAATGGTCATCCAGAATACGTCCAGCCTAATTAGCATACTACCCTTTTATTAGTATAGCTGTCACCCCAATAAATTCAATGAAAAAGAAAAACACATAAAATAAAATGCATTTTCCTATTAAGTGGGTGGTGGAGTGGAAGATGGTCTTTTTCCTGAGAGCAGTGAGAAACCATTGAAGAATTTTAAGCAGGGGAATGACACAATTACATTTACCTCACAGCCATTTTATCTTTACAGCAGTTTTGTAAGGTAAGTACAATGGCAGCCTCATGGAGCCAGCTTTCGGGAAGTTTGGCAACCCTGTATTTTCTATCAGCCATCCCACACAAACATGCATTCTTGTAAGACAAAAAGAATAGCGTGTTTACTATGGAAATGGCCCTTCTAGACAAGTCCTTAAGCACTTCTTCCTAACACCTCTGGGTCTGGACCTGCCACTAAGTGTGTACCATTATTATTGTTCCGGAGGAAGAAATTGAGGTTTAGAAGGATTAACTAACTTGTCCACCACCAAACAACTAGCAAGTTTCAGAGTAAGGATCTAAACCAAATCTGAGCAGAGTTCTTGTAACAGGCATAGCCAGTGTTCCTCCCATATCCCCTTGGCCCACCGGGGAGGTCACCTGCAGATGGTTTCTCAACGTGCCTACAGGCTTCCTGCAGATCTCTGTGTGGGCCTTCACCGGCCACTGGCATCCACTTGACCTGTGCCCAGGGATGTAACCTCAAAGAGGTGATGCTCCGTCATAAGGACAGGAATTGGGAAACAGCCCAGTCTCTTCGCCCCTCCCTCAGATTCTGAGTTATGCTCCACAAAGTCAGACGGTGCCCAGCAGAAACGAGACTCAGCTGCCCACAGAGGTAACCTGACCATTAATTTATCCTTTATTGGCTTTCCTCCCTTCCCCAGCTCCCCTCCCTAACTCTCACTCAGTGCTTCCTGGGATCAACTTTTATATAAATTATTACACCTAAACCTTTGTCGCAGGGTCTGCTTTTGGGAGAACCCAAACTAAGACAGCTCTTAGCCAGTAGTCTACTGTATCTCTTCATAGCAGTTGGAGAATTTCCAAAAAATTTTCTTATTATAAGATCAACTAATGAGCATTTAATGGGTACATGGCTCTCCACCCGTGGGTGCAGAGGAGCCATTTATGACACCAATTCAGGCCATTACTTTGGAAAGAAGGGGACAACTCCAAAGAGGAAAATGAATAAATAAATGATGGAAAGAGAAAGATGACAATTTTGTATGTAGGTGGCCCTGTACGGGATTATGATAGAGCAATAGCACTTATTTCCTAATATATTACTCTTCACTCTGATTCCAAGATATTAAATGTCTCCACCAGGGAAAGTAATGTCATGCTATTAAGAAATAATAATATACAACTATTGGATGACATTGCCTTATTAATTGTAGTTCTATCTCAGTTGAATACAAATGCTATTCAGTGTTTGGATGACTTATCAAGATATGAAATAAAGCTTGCCAAATTGCTAGCTAGCTACAGTCATAAATAATGTCACCATCTTTTACTTCACATTTTCCTCTTATAAGGCCACATATTGGCAAACTTGTCATGGGTAGACTTTATGTCTCAAATTATATTTTGAGCATGAACTCTAATCTTTAAAAGTGGTTTAGGTCTCATGGCTTTTCTAAAAGTATAAGTCCAATCACGTGATATAGAATCCAACAGGAATCTTTCATAAGGTTTGCAAATCTACTTTTCTTTTCTAGCCACAGTGAGGGTGGCTTTAGCTGTCCTAAGAGGAAACGGCAGATGACTTGGCTTTAGCCACGCCAACTCCCAGAAGGAGTGGAGTTTACTTCACAGCTGATTGAAGACACTTTGACTAATCCAGTCCTCAATTTCCACTGATGTCTGACCTTTGTGAAAACAAGCCCCACAGCTTTCATTAGGAATAGCATTTGTATAATTCTGTCTATGTGTGAGCACAGGGAACTCTAAAATGTCCCCGCATATTGCCACCATTCCTAGTGTGCTGGAGGTCCTAGTTCTGAGGTGCTGACATGCAAGCCAAGGAGTTCAACTCATTGGAATTCTCTGAATATTGGGTAGTTTTTTTGAGGGACTTAGAAGTGGAAGACAACTTTTGTCACCTAAAACTACCCCCAAATATCAATAGTACTAGGTAAGAGAGTCTTTGTATTTTTTTACATTTATTTTTCAATTACATGTTGACATACAATATTATAGTAGTTTCAGGTGTACAACATAGAGATTAGACATTTATATAACTTATGAAGTGATCTCCCTGAGAAGTGAAAGAGGGTCTTTTGGAAGTTAGTGTCCCATGAACATCTGGATCACTTGCAAGCATTCTGGGGAGACTTTTTCTGAAATCTCTTTATATTGCAGCAAACCTAGGATTAAACTAGGTGTTCTGGTATCACAATAGAAGTATGGCATGAAAGGTGGGGTGGGATGCAGGCACAAAGTCACAGGCTCAGTGGTTCAAAGCCCACCTTTCCAAGCTCTCCTAGATGTCCCAAATCATTTGGATCAAGCGGTAATGGTAGAACAGAGACAGAGACAACTCATGAAGACGCTTGAGAGGTAGAGGCATTGAGAGATTGCAGGGGAGAATCCTGTTGACATCATAGTCAATGAATCAACATTTCCAAGAAAAAACTATAAGCAATGATGGTTCAAATTTCAAAACAGCTGAAGAAGAATGAATAACTGTGCAATGTGCAATGAAAAACTGTATAGGTGACAATAGGCACCAACAAATCAATATAAAAGGAGAAGTGGAACAGGAGCTAGGTAGACAGCAAGACTGTCACCACCAACTCAACACATATACAGCTTGCAGCGTTATTTTTCTACTAGAGGCCCGATGCACAAAATTTGTGCAAGGGGCTTGGCCCTCACAGCCCCTCGCAGCCTCGGCTTCATCTGGAAGGTCGTCTGGACGATCATTCTGCTATTTGGTCTAATTAGCATATGAGCTCTTTATTATACAGGATTTGATGCAAATCTGCAATTTTTGTATTGTTGTAGACTAAATAAATCAGTGACTAACATTTCCATAAACTTGGTTTGGTATTTCGTTTTTTGACAATACCATCATGCTTTCAATAGTTACAAAAGCAATCTCCCCTCTGCTCTGAAGCTGCCTAAGAGAAGCGTTCTCTACATTTCCCCTCAACCCTCAAAATAACATGCTTACCAGCCACTATTTTAACAGCTTTATCAAGGGATAATTGACATACAATGTGCTGCCCATATTTAAAGTATAAAATAGAATAATTTTTGCTATGTATACTAGTACACTTGTGGCATCTTAACATCACTCCAGAAATTTTTTTCTTGTTCCTTTGGAATCCTTCTTTCTCACTCTTCCCCATCCTAGGCAACCACTGACCTTTTTCTGTCCCTATAGATTAGGCTGCATTTTCTAGAATTCTATATAAATTCAATCCTACAATATGTATTCCTTTTTTAAAACATATTTTTATTTCTTTCAGAGAGGGAGGGAGTGGGAGAGAAAGCATCAATGATGAGAAAGAATCATTGATCGGCTCCCTCCTGCATGCCCGGCCACTGCAGATTCAACCTGCAACCTGGGCATGTGTCCTGACTGGAAATCGAACCGTGAACTCCTGATTCATAGGTTGATGCTCAACCACTGAGCCAAACTAGCTGGGTTGTATTCATTTTAATATAGCTTCTTTGACAACATGATTATTTTGATATTCGTCCATGTGGTAGTGTACATCAGTAGTTCATTCTTTTTTATTGCTAAATGAAGTCTATTGTATGGATATACCACACTCTGTTTATCTGTTCACCTATTGATGGATATTTGGGTTGCTTGCAGTTTGGGGCTATTATAAATAAGGCTGTTATAAACATTCAAATACAAGTCTTTCTGTGACATAGGCTTTCTTTTCTCTTGGGAATGACTGTATCATGTTTAACTTTTTAATGAATTGCTAAACTGTTCCCCAGTGTGGTTGTGCCATTTTAAATGCTCACCAACAGTGCATGAGTTCCAGTTTCTCCACATTCTTGCCAATGTTTTGCATGGTCAGTCTTTTTCATTCTAGTGATTTTCGTAAATTTGTAGAGGTATCATGTTGTAATTTTAACTTGCATCTTCCTAAT
This sequence comes from Myotis brandtii, assembly GCF_000412655.1. NCBI lineage: Eukaryota > Metazoa > Chordata > Mammalia > Chiroptera > Vespertilionidae > Myotis > Myotis brandtii. The sequence continues at coordinate 218,284 of NW_005366075.1, read as the reverse complement.
GACTAGTGATATCAAGCATCTTTTCATGTGCTTATTTGATACCCATATAGCTTCTTTATTAAAGTATCTGATGAAAGTATCTGATGAAATCTTTTGCCCTTTTTCTATTGGATTATCTTCTTATTACTTAGTTTTGAGAATTCTTTATATATTCTGTGTATGTCCTTATCATATATATGCTATAAAAATATTTCTCCAGTATGTGACTTGTCTTTTCATGATTTTAAAGTATTTTTCAAATCGCATAAATTCTTAATTTTGGTAAAGTCCAATTTGTCAATTTTATTTTGCATATAGATCATGCTGTTGAGGTTGTATCTAAGCAATCTTTGTCTGGTCAAAGAGATTTTAGCTTATGCCTTCTGGAAGCTTTATTGTTTTAGACTTTCTATTTAAGTCTAAGATATATTTGAAGTTAATTTTTGTAAAGGGTGGGAGGTATGGATTGAAATTTGGAATTCTTCTTTTTATGAATATGGATATTCAATTGGTCCAACATTTATAATATAATAACTTCCTGGGTGATTTCGATACTGTTGGTCTGTGTGGTCATACTTTGAGTTACACTGTAATGAAATGTATGCAAATAATTAAAGATATGCACGTGAAAAAAACACAAGAAAAATCTTAATTCTAAAAAAATGAATAAACGAAAGGAAATTTAATCATGTTACTTGGCTCTGTAGTTAGTAAATGTACAGAAGTTTTGGCATATTCCAGCTGCTATGACAAAATGCCATAGACCGGGTGGTTTAAGCAACAGGTATTTGTTTCTCACAGTTCTGGAGGCTGGGAAATCCAAGATCAAGTTACCAACAAAGTCTGTTCCTGGTGAGGACTCTCTTTCTGGCCTGCAGACAGCTGCTTTCTCACTCTGTCTTCATATGGCAGAAAGAGAAAGAAAAAGAGAGAGCTCTGGTCTCTCTGTTCTTGTAAGGGTACTAATCCCATTATGAGGGCACAAGATTTCAACAGATACTTCAATGACTTCCAATGACCTCACCTAATTACTATCTAAAGCAGTGATGGCGAACCTATGACACGCGTGTCAGAGGTGACACGCGAACTCATTTTTTTTGTTGATTTTTCTTTGTTAAATGGCATTTAAATATATCAAATAAATATCAAAAATATAAATCTTTGTTTTACTATGGCTGCAAATATCAAAAAAATTCTATATGTGACATGGCACCAGAGTTAAGTTAGGGTTTTTCAAAATGCTGACACGCCGAGCTCAAAAGGTTCGCCATCACTGATCTAAAGGCTCCGTTTCCAAATACCATTACATTGGGTGTTAGGGCACTAACATGTGAGTTTGCCCGGCGACACAATTCAGTTCATAGCAAAAGTCATAAGGGTGCAAACACTTGATTATTGATTTTTCTAACAGTGTTAATAAAGCTAGAGAGGGGGAATAAAAAGTAAATCTCCATTTATCAAAAGAAACAATATATAATGTCAAATATTGATAACAAGAAATAACATTATAAGGCTATTTTTAAAAATATTTTTATTGATTGTAGAGAGGAAAGACAGAAAGAGAGAGATAGAAACATTAATGATGAGAGAGAATTATTGATCAGCTGCCTCCTGCATGCCCCCCACTGGGGATCAAGCCTTCAACCCGGGCATGTGCCCTGACCAGGAACCGAACCAGTGACCTTCTCGTTCATAGGTCGACACTGTAAACCACTGAGCCACGCCGGCTGAGCCATATGGCTATTGTTTAATGATATGAAGATAGCTACAGGCTTGGTGGCCTCTCATAACTATTGATTCTAAGGAGTGAGTGGATCTTGGATGTGGCAGAAGCCAACTGTTTCTTATTATGAACCTTTTAGTATTATTTTATTTTAACAATGTGTGTTATATTGCTTAAAATAAAAAAATAATTAGATCTGAAAATACAGAGTTTGACGTTTTTGAATAAAGTTAGGTCTGTGTTGGTTCAATGTCATAGTGAAGGGCAGAGCTGAATGAGGCTTTTCAGGAAAATTAAACCAACTAAATGTGAAAAATGGTCCTTTCATTCATTAATCAACTGATCTAACTGTGGGAATTATAGGCAACACATAGACCTAAGAATAAGGTTGCCAGACTTAGAAAATACAAATAAGTCTGTCCCATGCAGTATTTGATATATACTTATACTAAGGGTTATTTGTTGTTTTTATGAAATTCGAATTTAACTTGGCATTGTGTGTTTTTTCTTACAACCCTATCCAAGAAATAAATGATTCGTCAAAATTGGTAGCATGGAACCCAGTGGGTATGGGAGTTGGAGATTTTTAATTTACTCATCTTGGATGGAGGTAGACCAGCATGGAGCTCAAGGTATTTCTGGCATGAGATCCAGGTGTTGCACACATCTTTTTTCTTTGTCCACTTTGTCCACTTTGTGAGTCTGCCATCAATAGGTATAGCAAATGCACTTATAATAGGAAATGACCAAGTTGCAATCCTTAAAAAATGAACCTTGGTCCCCAAATAGATAACAATTTTATTAAGGGCTAAGGAAAAGAGTGGTCAGAAGAGGAGCAGGTGTGCATTTCTGTGCCATTTACTTTGTGGTGTGGGGATCTGAGCAGGAGAAACTTAGGTCTGTGGTTTTTTGCTTATTGTCCAACTAGAGGCCTGATGCATGAAATTCGTGCAAGAGTAGGCCTTCCTTCCCCCAGCTGCCAGCACCAGCTTCCCTCTGGCACCCGGGACCCAGGCTTCCCTCGAAGCCCTGGCTTCGTCAGGAAGGATGGAAGGACATCCAGAAGGATGTCTGGTCTAATTAGCATATTATGCTTTTATTATTATAGATTGTGACCTTTACACCAATTTCCCTCTTCTGTGAATGTAAAAAGAATTAAAAGTTGTTATTATGGAAAATTTAAAACACATGCAAAAATAGAGAGAATAGTTTAATGGATCTTTATGTATCTATCACCCCAACAATGATCAACTCACAGCTGGTCTTTCTTCACCTCAATTTTTACTCTTTATCCCTCCTCAGATATAGTGAAGCAAATTCCAGATATCATCTAATTTCATCTCTAAATATTTCAGTATGTATTTCTGACATATAAGGGCTATCCCTTTTAAACATAACCACAATAGCCTCATCACACACCCTCCAAAATCAACAATAATTCCAAAAAAAGGCATTTTAAATAAAAGTTGCTAGATGGAAAAGAAATGCTCTCCCAGGATTTTAGCCAGCACAAACCTTTCTGGTATTAATTAAACACCATGGACAAATTTAAATACCACTCTGGTGCCACTTCAGAGGAGGTAAATTCAAACACTCCTCTGGGGTCTTAAAATAGCTTGCCATTTTTCAAAGAAATGTTACTATTGTTCATTCAGTCATTGGTCCAATCGATACTTATTGAATACCTATCTTGCTAAGCCAACATTCACAGATCAACAGATCTGAATTTTGCTCTCAAGACATTGTGAAACGTAGGTTTACATCTACCGACATCTGATTCGAAGCAGAAGGAAGTAGGCACAGTTAGGGTACCAGGTAGGACCAGCAAGTGGCAAGAGTGCGAAAGGATGTGTGCCTTGTCTGTGTGCCCCTCTGGAGCAACCAGCATGAACAAAGGCATAAAGAAGATAAAATCTAAATTCTTCATTCTCCAAGAGCAGAAACGAGGCCTTCCATGTCTTTGTAAATCTTACCCTGGCCTGTGACAACAAGCACAATGCTGGACACACAGTGGCTACTCGGTGGACATCTATTGAAGAAATGAATGCAAAATTCACTTTTCACCCAAGTGCTTGTTAATTCATTCTCAGCCAGCCCTAAAACTCCTAGGTTATATTGTGTTGTTTTCAAACACGAAGACTATACCGTAGAATCCTTGCAACCGCTATCAGGGAGGGGTAGTGCGGAGATATTTACAAATGCTGAGCATTTTCATAAAGATGCGTCTTCCCTTATGCTCTGGCTCCTTTCATGCGCCTAAGCAGCTAGTTGGTGATTGTTTGCTGTTCTCTTGTATCAGTTTAATAGATGATTATACCATTTGTGGTCCCCCAGTTATCATGACCTGCCCAGTGGCCTTCTAATGAGCAGATAAAATATTTGCTTCATTTTCTCTAAATATTTGACCATTTTCTCTAAAAATAAAAGCCAGAGTGGAGGAGTTTCACTAAACACATGAGTGAAATACATTGCCACGGAAAGGCTGGTGTGTGTGTGTTTGTGTGTGTGTGTGTGTGTGTGTGTGTGTGTAGAGTTTGGATCGAGCTCTAAATTAAAACTGAAATAGCTCTCTGTAATCATTACATGGACTGTAAGGCCCTGGTAGGAGGTAAGCCTATCTGTTCAATAGGAGAGAAGGCTGCATATTTACCAGCTGGCCAGCAGTGAAGTAAATTTATATGGAGTTATTTCTATATCATTTTGTTTATTTATATAGGCCCGATTAGACCCTTTTAAAGGCTTAACTTAGTGTGGCTGCTGCAGACAACTAGTTTACACCAAGTCCTTCTTGGCAAGACTTGAAAGCAAACGGTAAATGGTGTAAACAATTGAATGTGATTATACACTGCCAAATGTGTGCATCTGGGAAGACAAACAAAACTTATTAAACAGACAACAAATAGCTGAGGTAAATATCAAATATGTTAACTCTACAAACTACAGGGCTGGATCTCGTCAAAGTTCTATTAACTCAGCACAGCTGGATTAAAATAAAAAGAACCCTTTGGACTTAAAAGCAGGAGATCCCCAACTAAGAAAGTCTGGATTCTGTTCCTGTCTCCATCACTAATTCGCTAAGTGACATTGATTATTACTTTGATTTTTGTTTGAGTTTTCCCATCAATGGCAAGGGAATTTAAGGGCTGCTCCTGAGAGCATGAGAGAATGGTTGCCATATGCCTTCTCTGGAAAGGAACAAAAGAAAACCGCTGTCTGGTCACCTCCCAATTTATCCTGCAATCTCCATAACCTTGATGTCGCTGGAAATTGGATGGACTTGGGCAAAAATTGGTAAAGGATATGACACTTGCAAGTTAGGTCACCACTGTGGCCATGGCAGACTTTGGGAACTAGCCAACAATATGGGGACGTAGTTGCTGATGGCCACTGCTGCTTCTGAGTGCACATGGGAGAGGGAAGCATAAAGATGGGGAGAGCCTGGCAGCCCCAAAGTATGCAGTCATGCAGGACCCTTGACCTACCACTTACAACCAGAGACATCTATTTGTTTGTTTGTTTATTGTTAATCCTCACCCGAGGATATTTTTCCATTGATTTTTAGGGAGAGTGGAAGAGAGAGGGAAAGACAGAGAGAAACATGGATGTGAGAGAAACACATCGATTTGTTGCCTCCCTCACAAGCTCTGACCAGGAGCCCTGACCAGGGCCTGGCCGGGGAAGAGCCTGCAATCAAGGTACATGCCCTTGACTGGAATCGAGCCAGGGACCCTTTAGTCTGCAGGCCGACACTCTATCCACTGAACCAAACCACCTAAGGCACAACCAGAGATATTTAGACCCCACATGTTCATGACCACTTTTGAGTGTTCTTACTAGAACTTGCTTTAAAAGGAAAGCATTGTCAATGAATTTTTGGACCTCAATTTATCTACCCCTGCCTCATGCCCTGAAATGTCTTCTAGGTCACACCTTACTGTTCCCACTATTCTCTAGATCAGAAATATTCAACGTGGCTGCTCGTAGGAAAATGTTAAAATCCTGAGGTCCAGGCTTCCACTCCTAGAGGCTCAGAGGAGACTGAATCGTCAGTATTTTTATGCTCCCAGGAGTATAAAGTGCACCCACATTGAGAAGCACTGAACTAATGCTCTGAAGGGATGATCTTATGTTAAAGTAGTGGTGCTCCTTAATCTTGGAGATTCGCTTGAGGAGATTCACTTGAGTCATATGTGGTGATTTAAAAGGTCACATTTGGCCCAGCCACTGTCTCAGTTGGTTGTGTGTTGTCCCATGCATCAAGAGGTCACCAGTTGTTTCCTGGTCAGGACACATGTCTAGGTTGCAGGCTCGTCCCCAGTAGGAGGCATGCAGGAGGCAGCCTTTTGATGTTTCTCTCTCATCAATGTTTCTAGCTCTCTCTCCCTCTTCCCTCTCCCTTCCTCTCTAAAAAAAATCAATAAAAACATATTTTTAAAAAAATGTCACATTTGCCTGGGCCCCACTGTCCTAAATGCAACACTCCCCTACTCTACTGCCTCCATCTTAATTCAGACCACTAGCATCTCTCTCCTATACTTCTGTGACAGTAGCTTTGTTTCCACAGTACCTAGAATGAGCCTTTGATAATATATCACCCCACTGACCGTTGTCACAAAATCCTACTTTCTGACCATAGCCAATTGGCCCTGGCCCTCCCCCTTTCTCTCTAGCCTCACTACCTCCCACTCTACAATTTACTCAGCAGTCTCCAGCCTCGGACATGCCCAGCACATGCTCATTTCTGGGCCTTTGCATTTGCTATTCCCTCTGCCTAGCATCTTTCCTCCCAGATACACATATGGCTTTACTCCCTCCATTCAGGATTTTATTCCTCACTGGATGCCTTCCTATCTCAAATAACACTGCCCTTCGTTTTGTTCCCGTATGCTGCTAAATTCTCTTTCAAAGCTCTTAGCAGAAACCATATTGCTTGCTAGTTTATTTAGTGCCCATTTCTCCCTAGAAAGTAAGCTCTATGGGGGCTAGAACTTTGTTCTGTTTGGCTGTAACCCAATACCTGGAATAGTGACTGGGATATGGTAGGCATTCTACACATAGTGGACAACTGAATAAATGAATGAATAAATGTCTCCTACTTTCATTTTACTCTCATACTCAAATATATCATAATTATGAGGCTATCTCAGAAAGAGGCTATTTAGATAAACCAGGTTTCTCAAATAAAGCAACATTTGGATGCATTTTGCTCAAATTTATTTGACCTCCTTTAATTTGAAACCTCAGTTTCCCTAGATGTCACCAGCCAGTAATATATTGGGTCATATAAAGCATGAATAAAAATTTATTTTGATTGGAAAAGGTAATTGCTCCAAATTGGGACTATCAGATTTAGCAAATAAAAATATAAGCTATCTAGTTAAATTTGAATTTCAGATAAACAATGAATAATTTTTATATCAGTATATGCCAGGCAATTGGAACATACATTAAAAAATTATTTGTTGCTCATCTGAAATTTAAATTTGATGGGGTGCACTGTATTTTATCTACAATTTTAATTTAAAAAGCTATGGAATTTGTTTTAATATAGGAGCAAGTATGGAGTCAGATAACCTAGGTGGTTTTTAAAAAAGTATATTTTATTGATTTTTTACAGAGAAAGGGAGAGGGATAGAGAGTTAGAAACATTGATGAGAGAGAAACATCAATTCAGCTGCCTCCTGCACACTCCCCACTGGGGATGTGCCCGCAACCAAGGTACATGCCCTTGACCGGAATCGAACCTGGGACCCTTCAGTCCGCAGGCCGACGCTCTCCACTGAGCCAAACCAGTTAGGGCAGATAACCTAGGTTTGAATCTTAGCTCAGCCACCTGTTGGTTCTGTGAGGAAGTTAGTTGAATCTGTGGTAGTTTTCCCATCTCTAAAATGAGAGTAGTAATATCTACTTTGTATGGCTCTCTAAATCACTCAGTGTGGCATCTGGCTCACATGAGCACAGTGATAGTCACCATCGTTACGGATTTGTCAGGACCGAGGGGTTTTCTGGGATGTAGAACATTCAGTGCTAAAACTGGGACAGTTCCCGGCCAGCTGAGACAGTTGGTCATCTTAGTAGCACTTTAAAAAAAGTTTAGTGCTTCTATGCTATTGCACTTACTTTAAGCTTTAAGAAATAGTAGGTGAGGATTGTTTTCTATCAAATTTCAAGAAATGTCTGGTTGCTACAGAAATTTTTCCAGCTTATATTTCAAAAGGCAAATGTATTCGTATTAATCCTAGTCACATTTAGATCTCCATTACTGTTTGAGTTCTGTATACTTAGAAAATCATTCCTGCAGCACCATTAAATGTTGATTATACTTTTATACCATTACCAATCCAAATGAGGCATTGGATGGCCTGTAGTTGCATTTGGAGTTCAGCCCTTTGTCCTCTGTATCAAAAAGAGCCCAGTTGCTCAGTGGTTAGAGCGTTGGCCTGCGGATTGAAGGGTCTCGGGTTTGATTCCGGTCAAAAGTACATACCTTGGTTCCAGGCTCCATCCCAGTTGGCCAGGGCATGTGTGGGAGGCAAACAATCAATGTGTCTCATCGATGTTTCTCTCTCTCTCCCCCTCACTCCCTCCTTTCCACTCTCTAAAAATCAATGGAAAAAATATCCTTGGGTGAAGATTAACAAACAAACAAACAAACAAACAAAAAAGAGCTGTTTCACAGAGGAAATGTACTAATTTATGCAAATACAATGATTAAAGCAGCAAAGATAAAAAAATTTCTATCCTAAACCTCTGAGGCAGGGGAAGGAGTACCTAAGCCTTCTGTGATGATTTTGTCTCTGGGTCAGATAGGTGCCTCTGTGACCTGGTACTTGCTAATGTGGTGGAACTGGAGAAGGAGACATCCCTTTGGCCAAGGCGAAAAGTAGCAGAGTGGTTACACAGCGTCTGTGCACCAGGTTTCCACTTTCAGAGCTAGTCTCACTAGACACAGCACAGAAGACTTGGTTGAAGTTTAGGCAGCATCTTAGTGATAAAATGGTGAGGGCATAACCAGCAGAAGGCAGGAGGAAGAAGTGGGGAAGAAGCGGGGAGAAAGGAGAGGACAAGCCCCCATTAGGCACCATCCTCATCTTAAAAACGAGGCAAGTGCTGAAAGAAAAACTAGAGATTCGAGTATATCATTTGTTATCTATAATAATAAAAGTATAATATGCTAATTAGACCAGACATTCTTCTGAATGACCGTCCAGGATGAAGCCAGGGCTGTGAGGGAAGTCCAGGTCCCAGGTGCCAGAGGGAAGCTGGTGCTGGTAGCTGGGGGACGGAAGGCCTACTGTTGCACAAATTTCATGCTTCAGGCCTCTAGTATTATAATAATACTTAAGTATTGTATATCATTTATAGTTACAACGATCACCTGGAAGATCTAATGATTATCATCTATCTCTCAAGAGGTAGGAGAAAGAGATTGGATAGTCAAGGATAATAGTAGTGGGAAGCCAAGAAATTGAGAACTAAGCATAAAATATAGAAGAGATGGAAGCCAGAGGAACTAAACCCCAAAAATATTAGTTTATTTGTTAATGACTAGAACTGAGTGGGGAGGGCCAAGGTGAAGACTGTGATTTCATCTGGAGCTTCTCTGCCTGAGTCACTGTCAAGGGCACAGGCTACTTGGTTGAGCAGAAAGCAATGAAAAGATGATGCTGTTGTGGTAGAAGGTTGTAGTCATACTCTTTTTTTTTTAAAGGTAATATTCTCAGTATTGTGTGTTTCATGAGTGTTCAGAAAATTGAGTTCAAGTTGTTTACACTTATTTTGTGCTTTAAGAGCCATAGGAACTACTTAGCAAAATTCTGAAATAGGAATTTTTAGGGGCTAAATGGGAAGGTTTAGGGAATTTTTTTAAATTAAGGGGGTCCATGGAAAAAACACAGGGCTACAGAGTTGCAAAAGGGTGCATTTCCATAAGACAAGGGAGTTGGGAGAGGCAGCAGCTACATTTCCATAAGATAAGGAAACTGGGAGTAGCCAAAGGTCTATAATAAAGGAAGAAGAAAGCCCAGAGGGAATAGGAGAACAATGAGGGCCTCACATGTCCCATGTGAGGTTTGAGCTCAGGAGTTACTATAGTGACCAAATTGAAGGGGAATAGTGGCCCATTAGAGGGCATATCAAGGCACAAAAACTGTAGCCTTAATAAACAGAGGAGATATTGAGGCACAAAAACTGTAGCCTTTATAAACTGAGGGAAAAAAGGAATTCGGTGGGACTCTTTCCCCCTCCCCACGTGGGAGTCTGCTTGTTCTTCAATGAATTTCCACCTTTGCGCTACCATCTTCCGTCCATGGTTTCATTCTTCGACTCCGATGGACAAAGAGCCCACGGAAGCCATCCTGCCCAGGGGAACACTGTATTCCAGTTCAAAATTCCCGTATCAATTCAAACTACTAAGCAAAGAAATATTTTGGAAGAAGGGCTGAGGGGAAGAGAGAGAAGAAAAGAATTCCAAGGTCACTTCCTTGATGCCATCAGTAGGAAAATAACACCTATCAGCTTGAAATGCCAAGAGCCTTAGCACTGCCCTAAACACTAGTTATGTTTATGGAGGAAAACATCCTCACCTCGCATACCCAACCGGGTCCTCCCGGCTTTCTCTTGTTACCATTCTCTGTCTCTCCATACCTTCAGCACTAAGCAATTTAGCATTTTCATTTCTCTTCACTTGCCATCTGTATTACGTTTTTCAGACATGCGATATTATCATATCTGGGTCATTTATCGCTGTTGTAGTTAACAAGGGAGCCAATTTTTTTAAAGCGGAGCATTTGGTCTTAGCAGTAAATCAACGTTCCTCCTTTTGAGTAAGCTCACTGCCTGAGAGGATAAGAGTAAACCCCCTGGTCCTGCTGTGGAGTGAGTACAAATAAACGCGGCCTGAGAGTGGATGACTTCTGCTCTGCTCTTTATTTTTCTTTCGGATTTGAGCTTGCATTTTCCTTCCCACTCAAGAGCTGTTGTGGCCCAGCCTGCTCATGTGAATTAAAAGCCTTCCAATGACAAAGGAGCCCTTCTTGGGGTTAGAGAATCTTGTCAAGCTCAGATGTACTTTATAAGGGACATGTCTCCAATCACTGTCAAATCATCTCCTTTTGAATTGCCGCCCCTCCCCAGCCAGCCTTCTCTTTCCAGGATTTCCTCCCAGCACCGCCTGGTTTCACACCATTCCAGGACTGCATTCATCTGCAAAGGTGCTGGCCCAGGGGCTGGGAAGTGAGGGCGAGGAGAGTGTGTGCCTCAGATGTAGGAAGCCAAGCGGTAAACACCTGTTTCTCTCCTCTCATGCCCAGAAACTGAGCAGCACAGACAGTAAGCCCTCACATTGTTGCTGTGGCATTGAACTGTGGTAGCAAATGACAGTTGTGACTTTATTGAAGAAAGCCAAACAGCTGGCAAGGCCTGGTGGTGTGCTCCTAATTTGTGCAAAGATAGCTTTGTAGTTCGTTCACAATGGGTTCTGGCCAGCAGTGACTGGAGCCAAACCAAAAAAAAAAAAAAACAAACCAAAAAAACCCCCACAAAACACACACACACACACACACACACACACACACACACACAAAAACGCCCTTCTTTTGAAAATGTGGCTTCCTTCTCCCCATTGAAGTCAATGTCAAAATTTGCTTTTGTGAGAGCCAAAGGGTTGAGCCCAACAGTTTTAAAAAAGGAACACACACACACACACACACACACACACGCACGCACGCACGCACGCACGCACAAAAGCAGTCTTCCAGGCCCAGCACACTTTCTCATGAATTCTGAACGCCTACTGCCTTCTCCTGGCTGGACAGTGTGCAGAATCAACTTGGAACCTAAGGACATGATTTTTGAAAATTGTCACTAGAAAGATAATCCCTTTATTTCCAAATAAAAATGTAAGAATTCTTTCTATTTGAGAAATCATCCTTGGGTCTATTTGGGACAATGTGATACCTTTCTAAGACTTTCTGAAACAAAAGGGACAGGGTGGGTACACACAGGGCCAGGGAGAGGTGAAGAAGATAGTTCGCTCACCTCTTTAATTTCACAGCTTGATGAACTGCTCCTGCCTATCCTGTACTTGCATATTCCTTCAGGAAATCTCTTCTTCCTCACTCTGAGGCCTTTGGCTTTGGAGGGATTGACCCCACCTCCTGCTCTAGGTAGACTCTAGTTGGCTTGAACAGAACAGTTTTTCTCACTTACCTACTCATCTCCTCCACTGGTTCCCAGATAAGCCAAGGTTGTGGGTTCGATCCCCCATCACGGCACATGCAAGAATCAACCAATGAATGCATAAATGAATGGAAAAACAAATCGATATTTCTCTCTCTCTTCCTCTTTCCCCCTAAAATCAATTTAAAAAGGAAGGAAGGAAGGAAGGAAGGAAGGAAGGAAGGAAGGAAGGAAGGAAAGAAGGAAGGAAGACAAGGAGCATTGAGACCCTCTGAGAAAGACAAGCATCCTATTCTTCCACAGGTACTTCCTGAAAAGATGCTCAAGGTTCCTCTGGAAAGTGTGGAGGAGATCTGAGGTCTGGAGTTGCTGCAGCCATGTTGCTACCACAAGTGGAGAGCCTGGAGCTGCCTGTGAGGAGGACGGGATGGGAAGGCAGGACAATATGGTGTCTGAGGGTAAAGTCCCCTGGTCCTTGTTGGGAATGCTAGGTCCAGCCTCACCTGAGGCCAGCATCACTTGTGGACATTTGCATTGTGTAAGCTAAGAAAACCACTTTATTGACTAAGCCAGATCAAATTGGGTTGTCTGTTGCTTATGACAGAATAGTCGCAAATACTATGTTCCTTGTTAAGAACCTTCTATCTCTCCCAATTGTCTATACAAATGAGCTTAAATTTCTTAGCATTTGAAATAGTCCACAAGTAGCACATAGTCAGCCTTTTTATTCTGGTCAAACTTGTCTTATAAGAGTTTCCACTTGTCCCTTCTCTCTGCCATTTTTCTTTAAAGATCACTGCCCTTAAATTTAACGTCTTCCTTGATCTTCTCAAACTATACTTATCTCTCTTGAACTCTGTTTCCCCTCCCATTTCCAATTATTGTTTCAACTGCTGTATTTTCTTTGCCCTTTTCATAGGCTGTCTATGTTGTTAATCATTTTAATGTATGTTTAGCTTATCTTTGTGAGAGTAGGTTTACAGTTCTCCGCTCAATGGCTATCTCTGAGCACTTAGAACTATGCCTTACCCATAGTAGGTATTAGAGTATGTGCAGAGTAGTTTAAAATAGTCATTTTTTAAATTACCATCAGCATGAATGGTAATGTCTAAGTAAAGTTAAAGATTTAAATACTCCTAGACACAAGCAATAAAACCAGAGGAGTCTGGCTAAATAATTTTCACTTGAGAACGTAATGGGTTTTTTTTGAAAAAAAAACAAAACAAAACAAAAACATTTATATGATACAAACTGGACTATAACCTAACTTTTAACTCTTGAAATCACAGGGCTCATGGAAACACATGAGGTAAGCTGATTTGACTAGTACTTCTCTATTATGAAAGCCCACTGGAGCTTGCTCAAGTACAAGCAGGTATCAAGTGGCCATATAACATAGCCCTGTCACTCAAGAGCTGCCCCTAGTCTGCTGGGAAGGTGTGCCTGGCAGTTCCCATTCCCAGTTCTATGCAAAGCCTCTGAGCGGCCATTCAGGAGGCCCCAGACCAGACGCCTGCAGAGCCGCCACGGGGGATGCTGCTCACTTCATCATTCCCTGCACCTCTTCCCACCTATGATCTCTCTGGCTGCATGGAGGCTGTTTACAAAGAGAAGTAAAGGCCCATATTCCGCTTGGCCTCCGCATGGGTTTTATTGTAACTCTTTAAAGCTTTATGACATTCTGGGGCGTATTTCCCTGGCATTCCAGCATGACCCAGAGTACAGTGAAAACAGACGGCCTTTAGCATTTCATAGCCTGCACATTTCATGACATCATTCTTTGAGATGAAGGGAAAGCTATAAGGAAAATCCAATTTGGCCTGCTCTCGCCACAGTTGCCTTAATTAGCCTCCACTTTTAATGTAATGAAAGGAATAAGCCTGAAGATGGCTGGCCAGGAAAATTATGAGCCTTCAGGTACACTTGGTTACTGTAATTTTTCTGCTGGCAGAAAATGTTGTTAAACTATAGATTTGCTCTCCATTTTGAGAACTCAGACTAGAAGAAGAAAGCCACGTACATACATCAATTTTTAAAAAGGCACTAAGGTGTGCTATCTGGGGGCATCACCATCTTGGCATCTATCCTTCCCAGGAAGCATAAGCACTTGCTCTCTGTATTGGTCCTCCCCTCTTTTTTGCCGTGAGCCATATAATTTTGTGAAACATAAATACGTAATATTGAGCTGGGTTGGGTCTGCCCTTCACCATAAATCTACATTGTCTTCATTGACATTCCTCAAGAATAATCTTTAGGCAAAGATCTATTTGGAACCTCAGCTAAGCTAAGGCACATTTTCTCCCGAATGTGGGTGTTAGTCTTCCGAGTAAATAGATGCTTCAGAAGCAGCCGAGTCTCCATTTGGTGTATCTGAGTAGGAGTTTGATATTTGCCTGGAGAAATATTGAATTCCTAGAGCACGAAGAGATGATTCAAGAATTTTCTTACAAGTCAGTTAAACTTTAAATCAATTATTTGCATATTCATGAGCAGATATATTTCTCTAGTGCACTCTAAGCATAAAGAAAATGAGCAGCAAGCATCCAACTCTACCTTTTCTATAGACATATGATACCCAAGAATCAAGTGATGTGTTGTTTTTTTAAAGTAGATTAGACAGGAAGTCCTCAGGACAACTAACTACCCAGACCTTTAATATCTGTGGAGTTAGAAGAGTCACAGCCCTCCTAGTGTCTGATATGCTGTGATCTGTAGATCTGAATCATATGCTGTAAACCACTTGCCGGTTTGGGGCCCTTGCCAGCCATTTGCATCCACTCCCAAAGCAACTGCATTGCTCTCTTCCTCACGTAAGATGCACAGGAACTCTGGGACTTGTTAAAAGCATTTGTCTAGAAAAAAGGCAACTTCTCTTCTCTTTCACCCTCTGCCCTCATAAAGACCATGAATGCTGCCAATGGAGATGAGGAAAAATGGAAAAGATTTAACAAAGGGGCGGTATTTATGATCATTCTTTCTTGAGTATCCATGTTACTGTGGTTGTGGGGCTTAGGCAAGCCACTCCACCTATCTGGGTCTTATTCTTCCTTCTTTTTTTTTATTCCTTCATCCCCTTTATTTATTCAACAATTATTTATAAACTACCTACTATGTGTTAGGCATTGGTCTGTTAAACAAAACCTCTCACTCACGGAGCTTATATTCTGAAGGGATAGGACCAAAGAAGATAGACAATAAGCCACAATACCTGTTTGTTTTTAGTTAGTTTGCTGGGACAAATAAAACAAATTTATTATGATTCTACCAAAAAAGACTTTATATTTAATTATTTTAAAGTTGGGCTCTGCCTTTTAATTAAACTTTATCAAATGTGCTGAAGGGCTTATTCTAGTGTTTTCCTTAGGGCAGCATTCGGGATAAACTGGAGGCAGAAGAGGAAAAGAGGCAGGGCCTCCTCCGCTTACTAACTGCATTCATTGCAGAATTCACTTCGCCTCTTAAACCTCAGTGTGGAAACAGCGCTTTCTCTAATCAACTTCTGGGTTAATCTAAGAACCAGCCTGGGTGAGCTCTGGGACAGAGCACTGTGAAATACAAAGGCTGATACTGGGGATGCTGATTAAGGTGCAGTTATGTCAGTGACAAGAAGCAAGTTGTGTGTGTGGAGGAGGGCGGGGGGGCTCGTTAGTGTAAGGTCATTTCTTCCTGAAAAATTTTTTTTTCATATTTGAAGGGGGTCCAGATGCAGCTTGACATGGCATCATTGACAGTTACGGAACATGTGTTAGACACTTGCCTAAACATAAACCTAAACCATAGATTGTTGACATTGTTCCCTCTGGGCTCATTCATTTCCTTGTGGGGCAATCACCTCCAAAATGGGCATTACCAGATCAATGAATTGGCCAATTAAGCAATTGCCTGCACCTTCACAGAAATTCTTACTCAATTTGGGCTCTAAACCTTGCATTTGCTTTGTGTTTCTTTAATCACCAATATTAATATTTAAAGATATGTAAATGATTTCCCTTAGAGGAAATTGAATAGACTATTGGTAAAATAAAACTGTGCATAGATGATATCTTTTTCTATTCTCAATCTGTTTTGGATTGAAGACAAGAAAAGACCATATTAGCAAAATAAAATTTGGCCTAAATGTGAGAACAGTTGGCTTTAAAAATATATCGTTAAATATTCACAGAATGGCAAGGAGCCAGGAAAGCACTCAGTGGAGTTTTCCATTCCACTCCTGTGTCTTGCTTGCAGAGCGTGTATTTTTTGCCTTAAAGTGCCATGCTCCAAAGCTGAGAGAGGTAGTCTGTCTTTCTTATTTCTATGTAAATAACACAGTTAAATATGAAACAAGCAGGATTTTGATTTGAAGAACAGATAAGTAGGTTAATAAATATTAAGCTAATGGAACTGTTTTTCCTCAGAGACCTTGTCCTTGTTAGGGTTGACAGTCTGGTCCTATTCCCAACGCAGCTGAAAGCTAATTGACTTTGTCATTCCCTGAGCATGGGAGTCAGGCTGGTGAAAAGACCAGGCTCAGATCTCATGCTAGGGACGGAATGAGTCTCTGTTGCTTCTGTTATACTAGTAAATATGAGATTTTAAAAATTTCTTTTGACCTAAAAGAGATGTACGTTATGACATAGCAATAAAAAGGGATGGTCTACTGAAATGACCAACAAAACGGCTAAATCTCAAAAGAAGACACAAAGGAGCATATACTGTATAATTCCACTTTTGTGAAGTTCAAGAATAGACAAGACTAATCTATGGAGAGTCCAGAACAGTGGTTGCCTGTGGGATACTGATTGGAAAAAGAATGTGAGAGAACTTTCTGGAGAGATGGAACCATCTTTGATCTTGATCTAGGTGGTTGAGAGGTAGACACACATATGTGAAAAGTCGTTGACTATACTTTAAGATTTGTGCATTTTTCTACATGTAAGTTTTATCTCACTCGTTTTTTAAAAAGAGCATAAGGTTTAGGAGCCACGTGAGCACACGTCTGTAACAATAACAATGACTAATGTATTTGTAACACTTGCCATTCTACAAAAGACTTTCATATGTATTTTCTCTTGATTCTCACAAGCATCTTTGAGTAGATGAGGAAGGTGAGGTTCATCAAAGTTAAAATTTACAAGGGTGTCCATTCCCTCCCCATTCCTACAACTCAGGGACACCAGATGACCTCAGTGGGGGCGCTGATGATGGCCTTTGGCCAGGGCACACTTCCATGTTGTAAGCCTGTTCCATACATTGCAGGATGTGTGCCATCCCTGGCAAATGCCCTTCCCTAAAGGTCAGTGGGCCGACCAGAAACACCTTTGCACATTTTCAGATGCCCCCAGGAGGACACTACAGACCTCGGTTGAAAGCCCTTGTGCTTACTGCGTCCTTGGATAATGGAGCTTGAGTGCCAGTTAATTCTTAACTCCCAGAGGACCTGGAGCCCTGAGAGGGCACTTTTGTTTGGTCACTGATGCAGAATGAGGTGTTGGTCTGGGTCCTCCTGTTGAACCACTGTTCCTGCATTGGCTTGAGGCCCACTTCACAGGTCACTTTATCCATGACCCCAGCATTGCACATCCATAAATGTGGTGTTGGGGTGGGCTCAAGCTCACAATCTGTTCAATCCTCTAACCGTGTTTCTTCCCTCTATTGTTTCACTAGGATCAAGTATATGGAACCCACTTTGGTTCTGGAACACAGGAAGTTAGCCAGGATCCCTAACTCTGCCCCACCCATTGAGCAGGGGAGCCTCCATTATTGTACAACCTCTACCAGGGCCTTCTGCGCTAGATGAGACTGCTGAGGGTCACATGATAATAAGTGGCCAAGGGCTTGAGCCCAGGTCTCCTCAGATCTTGCTCTCAATCCACTATAACTTGTGTTGGCAAACTATGGCCCATTGTCCAAATCTGGCCCCCTGTCTGCCAGCTCAAGGATGTTTTTTAAACTTTTGATAGTGACATTTAAAGTGGTTACATAAACACCTATACAAAATATCCTTGATTTTGCCTCTTGGCCATAAAGTCTAAAATATTTACCACCTGTTCTTTTACAGAAAACTTTTTGTCGACCCTTGCCTTGCCATTATGCTTTATTCCGGTGTGCATTCAGTACAACTCTGACAGGGCTTATGACAAAAGCTCCCCTGCTGGCAGCAATTGTGATTCCTTTTATACTGTAAGAACTGGACAAGGGGCAGGAAAGAAATCAATCAACTTTATTAAGATATCAGGCAAGCCTATTAGGGAACAAGGAAAGTTAAACGAGGGTGTAGAGATAATCCATCACATACATTGTCCTATCATTTTAAATAAAATGGTTGTATCTGATCCTCTTCTCACCTGTGCCTCTCTTCCCATGGCAGCTTGATGACCAAATTCTACACTCACCTGGTTGACATTAAGAAAATCACTCAAGCCCTAATAGGTTTGGCTCAGTGGGTAGAGCGTCGGCCTGCGGAATGAGGGGTCCCAGGTTCGATTCCGGTTGAAGGCATGTACCTTGGTTGGGGCACATCACCAGTGGAGGGTGTGCAGGAGGCAGCTGATTGATGTTTCTCTCTCATCGATGTTTCTGACTCTCTATCCCTCTCCCTTCCTCTCTGTAAAAAATCAATAAAATATTTTAAAAAATCACTCAAGATATAAAACTTTAGCAATCTGCTGAATCGATTCTATTTTTGCCTTAGGGTTTGTAGGGCCACAGATCATTCATTCATCCATCAACGGACATGAGGATGTAGACACAGAGGAAAGAAGACACCCCTCTCCTGAGGAACTTACTGATAAGTAAACAGATGTTTACCCAGCCGTGGAGACAGGAGTAAGAGGAAAGGCATGTGACCTTGCTGGAATGGAGAACGTGAGGCCTAGTCTAGGTCTTGAAGGATGAGTTCATCTGTCAGGTGAGCAAAGGTCAGGGGAAGGGCATTCTAGGCAGAGAAGAGCATGAATATCTATTTTGTAGCACTGTGTGTGTGTGTGTGTGTGTGTGTGTGTGTGTGTGTGTGTGTTTGCTTTATATATAATAAATAAATAAAGGCATGGAAGCAAGATGAAACATGGAGTGTTAGAAATCAATGAGGAACCTGGTACAGCAGACACTAAAGGTGAATGTAAGGGCAAGAGATGCTTCTAGAAATAATAAGGAGCCAGACCCTGAAGGCTTTTCAGGCTGTTGTATTAGGTTGGTTCCTCCAAGAAGCTGACCTGGAGACAAGGTGAGGTAGATTAGGCATGGCCACAACTCTTTGCTACTTCTCCCCCTGAGAGGTGGAAGCTTATTCCAGACCCCTTGAATCTAGGCTGACCTTAGTGACCTACTTGACCAATAGAATGTGATGGAAGTGACATTCTGGAACTGAGACAAAGTCGCAAGAAGCCTTTTAACTTGTTGTGCCTGGTTGTCTTGGAACACCTTCTGTCTGGGATCTCTGAACCACCACATAAGAACTCTGAAAACCTTCAAACTTCGATGTTAGAGAGACCATGCGTAGGCCCTCCGAGTCCAGCCTTCTAGCCATCCCTGAAATCCCTGCCAAAGTGCCAGACACAGAACGAAACTGTCTGGGATACTCTGGGGTTGCCCAATTGTCAGCTGAAAACCAATGAGTACCTTAGTCAACACCACAGGATCCCTGCTCAAATTCCTGACCCAGAAAGTTGTGAGACAAAAGAAAAGGCTGTCTTTGTCACTCAGTCTTGAGGCGGTGATGTACAGCAACAGATTGCTGCATCCGTTCCCCGGGCTGCTGTGACAAAGCACCACAAACTGGTGGCTTAAACAACTTGCATTTATTGTCTCACAGTTGTAGAGCCCAGAAGGCAGAAACCAAGGTGTTGGCAGGGCCATGCTCTTTCTAAAGGCCTGTCGGGAGAACCTGTCCTCGCTGTTCTCTTAGCTTGTGGTGTTGCTGGCAATCCTTGGGACTCCTTTGCTTGTAAGGCATCTCATTCCAATCTCTGCCTCTGTCATCACATGGCAGTTTCCTGGTGTGCCTCTCCTCTTCTCAGGAGAAAACAAGTCATCGGAGTAGGGCCCACCCTAACCAAGTGTGACCATATCTTACTTACATCTCTAAAGACCTTCTTTCCCGGCAAGGTCACATATATGGGTACCTGGTGGTTGGGAATTCAACATATCTTCTGGGGAGACACAATTTAACCTACAACAATAACACAAACACAAAGATTTGAGTACCAGGAGTTTATTTGGATAATGACTCTAGGGAGCACTGCTGAAGGAGTGGAGAAGTTAGACAGAAAAAAGAAGGAATCCAAAATAATGTCCATTGCGGAGCAGGTGACGACTGTGGGCACTTGGAGTCAATCCACCGGGAATCTGGGAGACAGTCTGCAAAATACCTCACAGTTATTCTCTCCCTATTTCCCGCTCAGGGACCAGGGAGATGGAGAATTTATCCTTGGATTCCCATCCATCACTGGCTGAGGGCTGCTCCCTAGGAGCATCAATTCCTGGCACTTATGGCCCATTGCCCACAACTAAGAGAAATCCCTCAAGTGAAGAGTAGCAGGTGCTTGAGATGGGATGCTGTGGGCATGTTCTGGAACAGCGAGTGCTGGGCTAACGAGATTGAATTTGATTCTGAGGTTATGGGGGCTGGAGGGAGTGGGGAGTTGAGTGATTTAATGCACCAGAGCGATGTGCTCAGATTTGAATTATAAATTAACTCTGATGGGAACTGAAGAGGGCACTCCAGTTAGGAAGCCGTGTCTGTAATCCAGGGGAGAACTCGTGAACGCACAAATAAGTGCAATGGGAGGTCAGATGGAGGGGAAGGGATAGACTCAAGATGTATTTAGGAGATATAATCAACAGGTCATACAAAAGGAAGGTAAGGATAAATTTGAGGAGCTTCTAAAGGAGCTATAAACACCGAGCTAAGCTAAAGGTGAAAGCTTATCTTTCATGCAGATAGAATACAGATGTGATAGCAACCGCCTCAAGGCCCTTGCACCGGCTGTCCCCTCTGCCTGCAACATCTCCCCATCGTCTAGACCAGGGGTGGGCAAACTTTTTGACTCGAGGGCCACAATGGGTTCTTAAACTGGACCGGAGGGCCGGAACAAAAGCATGGATGGAGTGTTTGTGTGAACTAATATAAATTCAAAGTAAACATCATTACATAAAAGGGTACGGTGTTTTTTTTTAGTTTTATTCATTTCAAACGGGCCGGATCCAGCCCGCGGGCCGTAGTTTGCCCACGGCTGGTCTAGACCCACTCCCAAGCATGTTGCAGCTCTTTGCTAAAATGTCTTCTTCTCAAAGACACCTTCCCTGCCCTGGCAGGTGTGGCTCAGTTGGTTGGAGCATTATCCCATAAACCGAAAGGTCGTGGGTTCGATTCCTGGTCAGGGCACATGCCTAGGTTGTGGGTTCCATCTCCAATGATTGGGGTGCATACAAGAGGCAACTGGTTGATGTTTCTCTCTCACATCGATGTTTCCCTCTCTCTTTCTCCCACCCTTCCTCTCTCTCTAAATCAATAAACATATCATTGGGTGAGGGTCAAAGAGGCCTTCCCTGACTACTTCACTAAAAATTGCAAGTGAGCTCCCTCGTCACTCCCTCTGCTGCTTGATCTTTGTCTACTTGCCACATCCTGACACACATTCATTGTAATTGTGCATTTGTTTATTGTCCACCCCCACCTCATCCCCCCACCCCGGCCCCCCGCCCTGAATACTAGCTTCACAATGGCATGTTTTGTCTGTTGTGGTTGCATCTCAGCTTCTAGAGTAACACCTGGCACAGAGAAGGAGATGGACACTTGTTGAATGAAGGGACAATTCAAAAAATTGTTGATAAACACAAATGGACTATAGCTGCTGTTGTTTCTAGGGGGGGAGGGTGGTGACACAATTTTTACTCTGGGAGAAATACAATTTCTATATCATTCCCTTTGCCCTGCAAGGACTGGGGATGAAGAAGAAAGGGAGAGTTCTGGCGATGGCCCCTCGCTGGGGCAGAGTGCAGGCAGCGCTTTTAAATATGCGAAGGGAAGCCTGATGTTAGACAGGGGGTGTAGCAAGAGCAAGGGACAGTGAGGGCTCCAGTGGATTGTTGGTTTTGAGAAGGAAATAGTTCAGACGGCAGTGAGCGGACTGTCTCAGTGTGACGGAGTGGGCCCAGTGGCCACAGGCTTCTGCGGAGCAGCTGAGCCTCAGGCTCAGTTTGATGGTATTTGGAGATTCCACTGTGTAGACCCACTCAGTCTCCTCAAAAACCTGCTACAGACACAGGCCTTATGTGAAGTTTGAGGGGAATGAGGAAAGGGCCCAAGTTTCACATCTGGGCTGACGCACGAGGGATCAGGGACAGAGCGAGCTGGGAACCTGAGATGATACAGAAACGGGATTCAGAGGCATCAGGAGGATGGAGGCAAGGGCACCCCTGAGAATGCAAGGCCCTGAGACTTTGTAGAAATGTGGGGAAACTCTTTGGAGTAGACAGTCACTTATCAGACCAGCCTTGTGATTGCCACAATACACTGCATCCTCATGGCACTTCATGGTTCACAAAACATTCCGCAGACATGTTTTTCTAAATCTGCATCCTGTACAGGGTCATTTACCCAAGACCATCTGAGTGTCAGAGCTGGAGTTGGAATCAGATCTTTGGACTAACAGTCAGGTACGTTACTACATTACGCCTGGCTCTTGAAGATTTAATATTGAATTTTCAGCTATTTGAGAAGTTCAAGTGATGCAGTAACTTGATGCTTTTGCCTGGGCACAGCCTGGAATCCTCTGTTCTGGGAGGCTGGTTGGCAGGAAGTGCCCCAGCAGTGAGTGTGCCTGGCCGCTTGTCCAGCAGGCACAGCTCCGCTGGTCTCCGCTGTTCCATCCTGCTACATGCTGGCGGGTTTGCAGAGTTGCAAGGTCTTGGGATCTAACTAAGACAAAGGGCAGAGGGCTAAGACTTTTCTCTGTCTACATGATTTCAGAAGGGGAACTTAGGGGTTGACTTCAATTTCTCATGCCATGTTTGGGTCCTCTGTGGTTTAAAGCATGAATGGAGCATGAGTCTGGGTTTAGAAAGCTTAGGAAGCTCTATTTCCACAGGCCTTTCTTTGGTTTAAGCTGTTGCTATGACATCTTAGCCAAAGCATCCTGGCTCTTTTCTCAAGGGATTGCTCTTCTGGGAAAAAAATGCAAAGATATTCCCGCTACAGATTACTCTTCCCGCTGCTTCCTTGGGTTGAGGAGGGGAGGAGGTGTTTGTAGTTCTGGTTATAATTGAAGCAAAAATATTTTATATGGATCCCAAACTAAAGTGGGGGAGAAATGCCATTTAAAATTTTCTGTTAACATATATGCTTATATTGGTTTGTAGAATGAGAAATAAACACACCTATTTTTTTAATCCAAAAAATTATCCACAAATATAAAATCCAGGGTGGCGGATGGAGGAAATTTAATTATTTACTCAGATCCGTTACAACTGTTTTCGCCTCCTTTCTGTGCATGGCTAGTGTGCCCTGAACCATGAAGGTAGCTTGTGCAAAATTAACACTGAATCTAGTTCTGCTTAGTGAGACCGAGTAAGTGGGATTTGGGGTGATTTCTTTGCGTTTTTTCTTTGCACTTTTCTGTATGGCTCAATTTTAAAAATTATGAGTCTGTATTAAATTTCAAAACAACAAAGCTATTACGAATTAAATTGTTATCGCTTCCATCGGGGTGCGATGAGGAAGGCAGAGCCAGGGGAGGTATGAGATGTGCATCTGTTGCAGGAAGTAGACCTTCCACAAAGGTGGGAGGTGCCTGGGAAGCAGAGGCTTGAAGGGAGGGTGGGGGATCGAGGAGTCAGCGTCCAGTCAGACCACGCACATCCAGTCCCCCCAGGGGAGACCGCCAAGAAGCAGCTGATGGAGAAGCTGGGTCTTCGCGTCTCCACAGCTGGCATCTGGTGATGGACCAGAAGTCAGGAGGAAGAAAGAAAGACGGAGCACAGGAGACACAGAGCAGCCTGCAGCCCTCCAGCACCCCAGGAAGGTCTGTCACTGTGTCTATCTAACCAATGACCCTCCAAAGTTATGGCTGTTCCTTCACTTCCTCTTTCAAATTCCTCTTTTGGACAAATCTAACCGGGACCCACACAGGGAGGAGATGCAGGCAACAAGCTCCCATCTTAACAAAGTTGACAGAGGATATCACAGATACCATGACGTATCATATGTATTCTGTTCTGATCAAGAGCTTTAAATTAAATTGGGCATATGGAAGTCTATACATAACCAGTTTGCCCCTTTCTTTATCAATCTAAACCTCTGGCACAGCCTGCCGTATGCATACATTTTGTCTTGTCACAACTTGTCCCAGTTGGAAAGAGCCTGTTATTGGACAATGGCTGTTTGCACTCTGGAAATAGCAGTGTTTTCTACTCATTGTATGTAGCTGAGGAAAATCTACACTGACATCCTCACGTGTCTACCACTCTTCATGCTGTAGAGACAAAATCTCATTAACTCCAGAGCTGATTTGATTCTGTTCATACATCAGCTACCCATCAGTGTCAGATCACGGGAATTTCGTTGTAAGATATACAAGGAGAGCAGCCAGAAGAAATGTCTAACTATTGCTTTATTTTCATCCCAGTGTTTAGCACAGTGATTACCCATAATAAGGAGCACTTACTGGGTTGTCTGATAAAATAACACAAAAAAGGTTGGTCTTTCAGTATCACTCATTTGTTTCATCTTTATTAAGCTTCTACTAGGTGCCACACAAGTGTGTGCATTTGGGATTAAACAACCCACACTGTGGGAAAATTGTCAATAATGATACCAGAACACAAAATAAGAGAAAACCCCAAGGATTCAGCTTGATTGTATGTAAAAATCATTCCCATGACAGTCACTTTAGAAATCACCAAGACTATCATCTCTCTATAATATAATTAGGAATGTCATTAGTATATACCAGATTAATTTTGATCATGTTTTGTTTAGTTCCTCACTTATACCTCCTTTGTGCTTTGTCTACTCTTGCTTGAGAGGGCGTTGTTATTTGCTTAGAATTTTAAAAAATTTTAGGGATTCCAAGTGTTGCCATAAAGAGGGACTAGCTTTTGCTCATCACTCTGAAAAGAGTCTTATTATTTTATAATCACATAATGAGTTCTTGGAGCATTCTCTTTAAAAGGATAGATGCCATATTCAAGAAAATATGTTATTAAAATTTCATAACCTGAAAACAGCCATTTGTGGTTCTTTCAGTACTTAGGGCTCCTTCAAGATAGTACTTGCAGTTCTCCTACAGTGCATTATTTATGACGATAAAGGAAGAGTAAAGCACTCTGCGTTATTAAAAGAAATGTTGGCTGGTGCAATATGAGCAGTGTGGTAGCTTACGGATTTTGCTAAGTTCACCTTCTTTCTGGCCCCACAATATCATGGAAAGAGAGTGGGCTTTGGAGTCACCAGATTTGGGTTCAAACTCTTCTCCATCACTTTCTAGCCAAAAATCTGATGGCAGGTTATGTATTCACTCCAAGGCTCAGAACCCTTATCTATAAAGTGGGAATGGTTATTTTTAGTTTGAGCCAAATGCTATTGCCGCTACTCAACCATTTTTTACTTAGAAAAGTGACCGTTGTATGTGGTTCGGCCTCGTGTATCGGCAGGGGATGAACCGGCCTAGTGCAGTGGTTCTCAACCTTCCTAATGCCGCGACCCTCTAATACAGTTCCTCATGTTGTGGTGACCCCCAACCATAAAATTATTTTCGTTGCTACTTCATAACTGTAATTTTGCTACTGTTATGAATTGTAATGTAAATATCTGATATGCAGGATATATTTTCATTGTTACAAATTGAACATAATTAAAGCATAGTGACTAATCACAAAAACAATATGTAATTATATATTCAATATGTGTTTTCCGATGGTCTTAGGCGACCCCTGTGAAAGGGTCATTCGACCCCCAAAGGGGTCGCGACCCACAGGTTGTGAACCGCTGACCTAGTGTATCGGCAGGGGATCGTATGCAGGATATATTTTCATTGTTACAAATTGAACATAATTAAAGCATAGTGACTAATCACAAAAACAATATGTAATTATATATTCAATATGTGTTTTCCGATGGTCTTAGGCGACCCCTGTGAAAGGGTCATTCGACCCCCAAAGGGGTCGCGACCCACAGGTTGAGAACCGCTGACCTAGTGTATCAGCAGGGGATCTGCAGGGGATGAAACGCTACAGAAGATGGAGCCCTCGGCTGCCCACCTGCAATGCAGTCAGCGCTCAGTGGATGTTCACCTGCGGTGCTGCCTCTCACCTGGCCGGACTTCGGAGCACTTACTGGGGTGTTTGCATCTGTTTTCTTCAGGTGATAGCATCTCTGAGCTTCTGGCTCCTCTGAGCTTTACTTTGACATCTTCCTACTCTAGTAAGGCCTCAAGGCAGAACTGCAATCATCATCTTGAGCCATTTTTTCTAAACCTATGATCCCTTTTACTTCGAAACCAAAATCACAAGTTATGGGGTCAGAAAAACAGAATGTCAAACTGGTGAGAGTAGCCACAATCTATATGCTGGAACTGAGATGCCTGCCTTCAACCCTCGGATCAGTAGGGGACAGAATATAGAGATTACAATTGATATGTTGATATTGGTAACAAAAATCTTCAGCGTCTGACCTGTAAGTTTCTTTAAGTGGAGGGCGCAGAGTTGCAGTTCAATGTTTCTCTCTTTAGCAAGAGAAATGACCTTGCAAAGTTGGAAAATCTGTCCTCCAGTGGCCTCTCGGCTATTCAGTGGTCTGCCTCCAGTTTCCTGGATCCTTCGCAATGGCCGGGAGCCCAGTGCCTGCCTTGTACCCGCAGGATTCGAAGCTGGTGGTTTAGTAGCCATGAGGATGGTGTGGTTTTTATGAGCCACACTGCCATCTTCTGGGGAATCGCACTCACAGCCAGCTGTTCAAGTGTTAGTGCCGATGCTCCAAATCAAAGCGAGCTCTACTTACCTCACTGGACCTATTCCAAGAGCTGAAATGATCGTGTCGACGATAAAATGTGGACAATGCTGAGGCTTACAGCTGTCCTCGCTGTTTTAAAAGCATCTCCCATGAAGAGTACAGCTGACGAAACAGTAAAAGAGAAAACACATAAGAGAGGTGTCATTCTTTTGGAAAGGTAGGAGTGGTGGAATGGGCGTGGGGAGGAAGCAAAGAAGACTAAAAGGACACAGTCCACAGCGATTGGCTCTGGGTCATGGGTACTTTGTAAAACAACAGACACGTATTGTCCCACAGTCTGGAGGCCAGAAGTCCGAAAGCAAGTTGGCAATAGGGCAGCGTTCTCGCTGGAGGCTCCCATCTGCTCGGTGTCTTTCAGCATCTGGTGCCACCGGCAGCCCTCAGCATCCCAATCTCTGCCTCTTCCACATCACGTGGCATTCTCCGTGCTTCTGGGATTCCTCTCCTCCTAGAAGGACGCCAGTCGTGGTGGAGCAGGGGCCCACCCTACGCCGCCATGACCTCATCTTAGCTAATGTCACTTGCAATGACCGTATTTCCAAATAAGGTCCCATTCTGAGGTTCTGGGAAGCACACGGGCATTGGGTTCAGATCTTGGCTCAGCTACTGATTAGCGGTTTAACCTTGAGCAAACTGTTGGCTCTTTCTGAGCATTTGTTTTCTCCTCTATAAGGTGAGGACGCGAGTACCAACCCACGGGCCTTCTGTCAGGATGAATGTAAAGGGCTCAGCCTGTGCCTGGTGCAGGGTAAGTTCCAAGCAGGAGACAGCTATCATTTTCGCTTTCACTGTCAGAAAAAAAAAATGCTTAACCAATTTAAAGAGAGGAGAAAAAAGGGTCACACACTCTCTGGACCAAAACATGTCATTGATATCAAGAGAACTTTGGGAGCACAATTCTACTAACATTCTTTTCTCTCTGCATTACATTGATCCTCGTAAGACATTCAGATTTGGCCCAGCAGACATTAGCTCGCCGTGAACTGACTGTTTCTCATGCAAGTGATAACAATTGGGTCTATTTCAGTCTCGTGTGGGAGCCTTGCGAGAGAGGCATTATTATAAAATCTAAGAGTGCCTGTAGTACTTTCCCCAGCCTGCCCCACCCCCACCCCAGCACTGTGCAAGCCTGACTTTCTGGGACGCGGTTCCTTTTAACCCGACTCCTTGACACCAAGACCTTGGTGTTAGAAGGGAGCTGTGAGATCTCCTGGGCAGAAAGTAGCCCCTCCTCAGCCTGCGTGCTCTCTCCATGAAGGTTGGGTATGGAGGATACAGAGATGTTATCTGGGAAGGCCATGGTATCGGCTTATTAGAAATCACCAACATGTAAGATGTATTCCTTTTCCAATACATTCGAAGCTCAAGAGGCCAGGACTTTCCCATGGGAGGAAGGAGGTTGAGAAAATTCCAGAGGCTGGCACTGTGGGGTCCATTTTTACCGCAGGGAAGGTAGTGAAAATTGAGTTACCTAAGAGCCTCTGAGCGGTAACCATTTGGCAGCTGAGAGAAAAGCCCCCAAGTCATCAACTGTGGTATTTACATGAGCAAAATGTTCCATGCGCTCCCCTAAAAATGTCCATGTGGCTCTGTGTATACATGTGTTTACAGAACGTGCAAATAAATACGGGTAGAATATGAAACACATGCGCCTGTGTTTACAAGACATGCATCCACTTATGCTAATGAAATCACTCCCGTCTGAGAACAAACGGCCATTATCTACAGAAGTGCTACGAACTTGGGAGATTGCTGGGATTTTTGTCCTCACACTTGGAGAAACTGAGTCACTAACGTTTTTTTCATAAAAGGCTCCTTCTTGTTTCTAGTAAGAAGCACATGAGCTAGAAAGAAAGTCACCCTCAGAAATCCTGTGTTCACCACAGAGGAGCTTTAAACTCACAGTTCACGCCAGCGCTCCTGAGAATGGACATCCCACCTACTCATGTATTCATCTTAGCACACTTCCCCGGGCCCCCACGACTTGGTGAGCATAAACATCTCCGGGGAATCTCAGATGTTCAACATGAGTATTTCTGAACCCCACCTTCAAAAAGTCTAATGAAGTACCAGGGACCTGCACTCTTAGCATGTGCCCCGAGGGAGACGGGCGGGAACACTGCCCTCATGTCCTCGAGGTGGAATGAAGAGCAGTTAGTTGTCCTTTTTTAAAAAATGGGGGGGGGGGCGGCTCAGTGCACCCTCGGAAATCCGGCTGCATTGGTAGCTCACGGATTTGAGGTCGCAGAGCCCCGGCCAGTGGGAATAGAGGTGCGAATAGAGGTGTGCGCGTTGGTGCCCCTGGTCAAACAAACCTGCTGTGGGCAGCGCCCACCCCTGGTGCAATAGACCTTAATAGTCCCATGTCGCCATCGCCCAGCTTCTGCCCAGCGCAGCCTCTTTCATGACCACAGCACCTTATTACAACCAAGAAATTGCCATTGGCATGAGGCATTAACTACTACAGAGGAGCGGCCTTGCTCAGATTTCACCAGCGCCCACAGGCACACCGTGATGTGCACGCGTGTGATTCTGTCATGTGTGTAGATTTGTGTAATTGCAGTCACCATCAGGCTACAGAGCTCTCCCTCACCACAAAAGGCGATGTTACCCCTTTATAGTCACCCTCTCCTCCCCCACCTATCCCACCCAGACCCCGGAAACCACTGATCTGTTCTCCATTTGAGCAACATTTTAAAAAATGAAATAGAACAGAGCGAATGGAAAATTAAGAGAAGAGAAAATATCAGTGCAATTCAAAGGAGAGGAGGGAGCATTGATTTGGGAAACTTTTGTTCTGTTATATATGCATGTGTATGTGTATGTATATAGGTATAGGTCAGGGTATAGGTACTGTGTTGTGTTATGAAATATATTTTTGCCCTAGCCAGTATGGCTCAGTGGATAAAGAGCATCAGCCCGAAGACTGAAGGGTCCCGGGTTCAATTCCGGTCAAGGGCATGTACCTCGGTTGCAGGCTCTATCCCTGGCCCTGGTGGGGGAGCGAGCAGGAGGCAACCAATCAATGTGTCTCTCTCACATCAATGTTTCTCTCTCTGTCTCTCCCCCTCCCTTCCATTCTCTCCAAAAGTCAATGGGAAAGTGTCCTTGGGTGAGGATTAACAAAAAGAAATTATATTTTTTATGGAGAGTTGCAAGTAGAAAATAAAATAAAATTGAGAAATGCACTGATAACAAGACAACCTCCAGCCTCAGCAAAACCTCCCTGCCTCCCCAGGCTCACAATCGTGGGTGGCATAGAGGCCTTTGTCCTCCTCTGAGAGCTGCTACTGTCCTGCAGGCCTTTAGTTAATGACTATCTGCTTCACATTTGGATGGAAATTCACCATGTGAACCCTCAGTGTTTGGATATTCCCACTTAGACCTGCAGCTGGGGACAAAGGGAACAGAAGAGATATAGGGGCTCGAGGGCTGTCCAAGTTCTGGTTTCCCCGGGCCCAGCCTCCCTGGGGCTTAAAAGCTCACCGAAGCCAAGTGATAAGCCCCTCAGCTCTGACTCTCCAAAGGGGCAGATGATGATGTTCCCGGGACATTTTTTTTTTGTCCATGAACCATTTAATGGTGTGCTGTGCACACTCATGCAATCTCAGAAAATCCTGAAGGATTCATCACAATTTTAAATAAAAATATTTGTTAGCATTCTTATTAACTTTAAGAGAAGTAAGCCTTTTGTTCCTTGTTTCACAAATGAAGATGGCTGAATAGTTGTTTTTGGTGATTAGAGACCAAATCCCATGTCCTTGTCCGACTCCTCTCACTCTTCCTTGGCTTCCACCTTGGCTGGGGCTGCGGCAGCAGCAGGGGCAACAGAGGTGTCAGCAGCAGCCACGGGGGCAGCAGCCACGAATGCAGATGGATCAGCCAGGAAGGCCTTGACCTTTTCAGAAGTGGGGAGGTAATCAGTCTCCACAGACAAAACCAGGACCCACTTGTGTTCACTGATGATAGAATGGGGCACGGAGGCAGCAGCTGGGTAAGCAGGCTGCAGACACCCTGCAGGAAGCGAGAATGCAGCATGCTCTGGGCTGTTGAACACTTCAGGTTGTAGACGCCACCACTGGCAAACACCTGCTGGGTGATCCGCTCAAGGGAGAAGGGGGAGGTGGTCTCATTGGCTCCCACTATGTCTCCAGGCTTAGCCAGCTGCATGTCTCTCAGGATTTCAGTGGTGCCCCCGGAGACTGTGATGACGGCTGAAGCCTGGAAGAAGGTCTTCTCGGGCCTCAGATCAGTACTTCACACGCGGCAGTGGCACCAGCATGGGCGGTGGTTGGCACCTTTTTGGCAGCAGCATGCCCCTGATCTCTGTGAGGTTCTCCCTGCCGTGCAGAAATCCCACATCCCCCTGGATCTGAGGCCACCAGTTCCTCCAGAGCTGGGGTGTTTTCCAGATGTGCTTGCATGGCCTTGCACATCACAGTCTTGCCCATCAGCACTACAGCCTTCCAGCTCAGAGACGTGAGGATCTGCTGCATCTATTTGCTTGGAACCCCCATTGTCTGCTCCCACAATGAGTGTTTTGTATAATCATCCCCAAATCAGATGATCTTAAAGAAGAAATAGGGCTCCCAGGTAGCCCTGTCTTCCCTGGGCATCATGGCTGTGCATTTGGGATTGTCACACAAGGCTTAAAAACAATGTCACTTTCACAAAGACTCCTGATAAAAGGAGGCATTAACATTCTAAATAATATATTTCATATTAATAACAGGGGAAATATTTTATAAAAAATATATCTGGCTAGAAAGTAAATGGATGGATGCATAGATGAGATTCCCATTGAGGTTTTTCTTATTCATTTTTCTAATGCCTTAGAGCAGTGGTTCTCAACCTTCTGGCCCTTTAAATACAGTTCCTCATGTTGTGACCCAACCATAAAATTATTTTCGTTGCTACTTCATAACTGTAATGTTGCTACTGTTATGAATTGTAATATAAATATCTGATATGCAGGATGGTCTTAGACTACCCCTGTGAAAGGGTCGTTCGATTGCCAGAGGGGTCGCGACCCACAGGTTGAGAACCGCTGCCTTAGAGCATCCTGACTCAAACGCACGGGTCATTGCAAAAGGCAAGTGTTTAGTGAACTTACCAAATACCTTCAGAAGCGATGCGGAGCTTCCCCCCTAGGCTGCCTCTTAGCACACTGAAGCTGTGATGTTGACCCACTTGTCCTGCTCAAAAGCTGAGTTAGAATGTTTCAGTTTGGGAGATCGGAGTGAGTGGGTGGGTGCCTAATCCATTCTGAGGTTGCAGATAGCCCTGGAAGTGATTTCTTCATGTTCTGTTGCAACATTTGGACATGAGTTTTACATAATCGACAATATGCCATTGACCGATTTCACCAATGAGTGAAGGAGTTGGGAAAAGTCCAGCTCTCGGGGCCTGAGCCATTAGCAATACAGCCTGACTGTCTTATGAAGTTTGACAGCCTATTCTCGATGCTAAGAATTTTTATAGTTTGGGCCTGAAGTGATTGATTCGGGTCTTTCAAGATACTAAAAATGTGCTGCCAGATGTCACTTGAACACACATTCCGAAATCACAGAAATGATCTTTAGTACAATCACTATTCTTCACTTCAAAACCTCGGGTGAGAATTCCTTACTTTGATGGCCATCACAGTTTATATGGGGGAAAGCAATGTCTCATGTTTGCTACTCCATTCTTGCCACAACAAAAACTGCAACTTCTCCATTTTTTAAATACTGACTCAGGATCTCAGGAGGATGTCATCGGCCATTGGCTCTCCTCTGGGGAGAGCCCTGGTGTGGTTTGACATTCAGATGCAGCCTTTTTTCTTTACCTGGTGACACCCCCTCTTGTGGGCACTGAGCTCACCCCCTGTCAGCAATGATTCATGACAGCCTGTTTAGGTCACATTACATCTTCCAGGTTCTTTAATCAAACACACACGTGTCAGCTTCCCGTAGCATGGGTTCTCGTTGGTGACCAGCAGCGACAAAGTCATTGATTCTTCTTCCTCATACAAACAAGTACTATGGCAGGGACAACCGTGTGTTGTCCTCCTGGCATTTCCCAAAGTGTCATGTCCAGGTCAAGGTATTTAAGAGCTGATGTGCCTTCTCCATCTCTTTTCATGCAGCAATGTGCTTGGAAGGCCCTGTTCTACACGGCTCAGCTACAACACGGAAGGGGGCACCCGGCTGCCTCAGACTTAATAAAGGCCTGGTTTCAGGGTTCAGCTGTTGTTCCATGTAGTCCAGCCTAACTTGAGTTGTAAATAGGCCAAAAGTTGATTTGTCCTATGGGCATGGCATTTTAACCCAGCTATAGAGTAGCTGCTCATACACACATGATGGTGTTGGCCTTTCCACATTTGCTGCCACTGGATTTTATGTGATGTCCACAGAGATGTTTTATACAGGAACTTTGTGAATAAATTTTTCTCCTGGCAAACAGTAGTAAATTGGGGACTGCTTTTATCAGATTCTTGGCAGCAAAGCAATCTACTTGTTTTTCCTGAAAGGAGTGGGAGCCTGAATGACGTCTCTATGGTTTCTTCTTTGTCCTTAGCAACAACATTGCATACTGCAAAGCATTATCTTGTACTTGTCCTAGAAAAACTCAGTTGTTCAGCTAGAGAGCTCAGAGTGTTTTGTATGGAAATATTGCAGAAGTTTGACAAAGTTTCTTAGAGGACTTTTCTGTTTCTTAGGTGAAATAATCATTTGTTTGATTCACACAGACTCATATTCCATCTTCACAAGAGACTCCTACCCACTGCTTCAATATGGGGTGCTTTTCTGAATTGCAGGTTATGTTATTCTGCTCATTACCTTCTTCAGGCCTCAGTGAATTAAATTTAAATGGTAATCCAGTGTTCTAAGTTGGGAATATAGCATAACTGTCTTAACCCAGGTCCTCAAGAAAAGCAGAGCCTGAGGCAAGGATTAAAGTTTTGATATTTCATTTGGGAGGAGCAAGCCTAGGGCAGCGAAGGTGAGGGAAAGGGGCTCAGGGGCAAGAAAAGATGTGAATCCATGTGACGTAACACATTACCACACTGGCCGTGGCATCACCATGAGCCAGGAAGAGAAAGAGTGGGCTGTTACCACTGCATGGAAGAGGCGGGATTTATCTGCCCAACTAATCCTGTCTTCTGTATCCCAGGGGTCAGTGCGTACCCCTGATGGCCGGACCCCCCTCACTACTGGGTTGTGCCATCTTACCCCTTGCGGCTTCTTAGGTTCCTTTCTGTCCTCTATCAAATGAAGATAATATAAGACCTCCTTTGTGAAGTGCCCTGAAGATTAAATCTGAGAATAAATTTAACCTTAGCCACAGCATGTACTCACATAAAGGATTGCTAAAGGGAAAGATCCTGGGAACTCCGAAATGCTCAGCTTTTGAGCAGAGAGTTCCCATTCATCTACGAAATGACAAGAACTTGTGATCAGCAACCACAAAGGGACAGCGGAGACCTCTGGGTGTGGTGACAGACTTAGAACCTGGTCCCACAGTGATGGCAGCTAGTTTGACCATATTCATGAGAGTGGAGGGAAAGAATGGAATCCAAAAATGTTTCTGCAGGAACAAGCAAAAATTAAAGGACTTGAGATGGAAAAGACCAATGGCCAAACACAATAGCTTATAATGGCTCCCTCAGGAAAATGTCTATTTCAATATTGTTCCAGGAATTCAGAAAGTGCTGGAAATCATTTATTCCACCTTGTTTCTGCCTTTTCTTTCTTTCTTTTTCTTTTATTTTTTTTTATTTTTTATTTTTATTTTTTTGTAAATTAAGTTTACATCTCCATCTGTTGTCTCACTGGGGCAGAGTTACTCCTTTAAATCTGGGAGGTAAGAAAGTCAAAGTTCCAAGACTTGGCTCTCGACTTTCCACCACGTGTGAGTGGCACAGTTACAGGTTTCACTACGGAGTGGCAACCCCACCGCATTTCAGCCAAGAACCTCATGCTCAAGAAAAAAACATCTCCAGCCCTGCTGGAAACAGAGCCGGTGCTAACGCAGCCAAATTAAACCCTGAAGCCAAGACATTTAAAAGTGGTTGTTCTCATGTTACTTGTTACTTCTTTACAGGGCGCACAACCAAATACCTTAATTCTCTGTTGAGTCCCTTAAGGACACAATTTTTCAGTCAGAAAATACATCTTGAGATTTGGGCTGGGACTATGAACATTAATATGAAAGCATTGCATGAACTTCCTATAACGAGGACCTTACAATTTGGTTGAAAACATGTGAATTAACTAAGATAATAGTGAAAATGATGTTCTACGGCTGTATAAGATTCTGGACAAATGAGTGATAAAGATAGCTAAGAACTGGACAAACCCGTGGAGATGTAGACTTGAGGCAAATTGTGAGAGGATGGAAAGAGCTTGGCTGAGAGAAGGGGTTAAAGCAAACAGGCAGTCTCTAGGCCCGGGGAAAGCCATGCGTACAGGTCTAAAGGGAAAGGTGCATGCCACAGTCAAGGAGCAGAGTGGGAGATAATCACAGAAAGTGGTTACTGAGCACTTACTGTCCATGTGGCTGTGCTAAGCCCTTCAAAATTATTCTCATTTAGTCCTCTAGTAGCTCCACAAAGTAGGCATCCTTATCATCTCATTTTCAGAAGTAAAACTAACCTTGGAAAGTGAATGACTTGTCCAAAGTCAAAGTGTTAGCTACTGTCTGGCAGGGATTTGAACTCAGGACCAAGGTTCAGATCAAACTGTGAGGAACCTTACCTGCTAGACCTGCGTGGGGTAATGGGTGAGGCAGAAAGAATGCAAGGGGGAGTGAGCCTCGGTCCTCAGACTAATAGTCCAGTTGGGGAGAAAGTCTAGATCTCCAAGCAGTAGCACAGTGGTGTGCAGGATGGACCGGAGCCGGGAATACAGGGCCAGGGAAGGGTTCAGAAGTCAGATCCTCAGGTGCATCCCAGAAACTCTGGGTGGGCCCAGCAATCTGTGTTTTCTCAGGCCCTCCGATTATGCTGGTGACGCTGCGGCCTGAGAACCACCTAGAGATGGCTGTGGGAAGGGAAAGGACCAACTGGCAGAAGTAACAGAAAACGCTTGTCATGGTAAACTTCTACCAGGGCGCAGTCTGCACCTGGGTGACTGACTGGCTGTGCAGGGATAGAAGAAAGGAAGGGTGACCTATGAGTCGGTTTCTATTTTGCTTGCTGGTTTATTTTGTTCATTAGACACAAGAACAGGCTGACAGCGGTCAGAGGGGAGAAGGGAGGGGGCTGGGTGAAAAAGGGGAAGGGATTAAGAAAAAAACCCTCATAGACAGACAACAGTATGGTGATTGCCAGAGGAAAGGGGAGTGGGGGAGGCAGAAGAGAGTAAAGGGGGGATAAATAGTGGTGGAAGGAAACTTGCCTTGACTTGGGGTGGTGAACACACAATACAATATACAGATGATGGGTTATGGAATTGTACCCCTGAAACCTATATAATTTAATTAACCAATAAATTCAATAAAAAATAGGCTCTGGCCAGGCAGTTCAAATGGTTAGAGCGTCATCCCGATACACCATGGTTGTGGGTTTGATCTCCGGTCATAAATAAGAGGAACAACAAATATCTCTCTCTCTCTCTCTCTCTCTCTTTTCCTCCCTCCTCCTTTCCTCCCCTCCCTCCCTCCCTTCCTCCCTCTCAAAAAGCAACAAAATTAAAAAATAAAAATAAGCAAAAGGAAGGAAGGAAGGAAGGAAGGAAGGAAGGAAGGAAGGAAGGAAGGAAGGAAGGAAGGAGGGAAGAAAGAAGAAAGGGAAGAGCAGTCCTCCTTCCCTCAGAGGTTTCACTGGGGAATGAGAATACGGTGGTCAGATTGGGACCTTTTAGGCCTGGGTTTGAGTCCTGGACCTGCTCCACCCTTCACCTCTTTGAGCCTCAGTGCCCTCCTCATGTGTAAAATGAAAACAGCAACAACAGCTGCCTCACAAGGGTCTTGTGGGCATGAAATGAGACCATGTAGGAAAACATGCTATCAAATGTTCTACAGTATAGGCTGTTATTAGTGACAGACAGAAAGAGGTAAAGGGAGGCTACGTTCATGACCTGGTTTTATGAAGTATGAATATATGTGTGGATACAGTGATGGTACCATCGTTAACTGTGCATGTCCGTGTAGACAGTTAAGGACCCCAAGGTCAGGGATGGAAACACAGATTTAGGAATCGTCAGCAGAGAGAGGAGTGAGTGCAAGGTAGCTTTTTGTCAGGAAAAGGGAGCAAGTTTAGATAGAGGGTGCACCACAATAGACAGATATGGAATCTGGTTGGAGTTAGTATAGTATTCAAGCTACAAACTCAGTCTGCAAGAAAGGTAACATTTAATTAGTTAATTTATGTGGTACAATTCAGAGGTTTTTAGTATATTCACAATTATTCACTGAATTAGTGACTATCACCCCAAAGAGAAATCTCATAGCATTAGCCATCAGTCCACTCCTTCTACCCTCAGCACCTGGCAGTGATTAATCTACCTTCTGCCTCCGTGGTCTTCCTTATTGTGGACAATTTATGTAAGTGAAAACATACATGTGGCCTTTTGTGTTTTCCAGATTTCTCCATATTGTAGCATAAATCAGTACTTTATTTCTTTCTATTGATGAACTAGAGGCCCGATGCACAAAATTCATGCAAGAGTAGGCCTTCCTTCCCCCCAGCTGCTGGCACTGGCTTCCTTCTGGCACCCGGGACCCAGGCTTCCCTGGCAGCCCTGGCTTCGTCTGGAAGGTTGTCCAGAAGGACGCCCGGAAGGATGTCTGGTCTAATTAGCATATTACACTTTTATTATTATAGACTAGAGGCCCGGTGCACAAAAATTTGTG
>NW_005366075.1:174084-179637 GCF_000412655.1 Myotis brandtii | reverse complement strand
TTTTTTTTTTTTTCTGGGCCA
Organism: Myotis brandtii; assembly: GCF_000412655.1. Classification (NCBI taxonomy): domain Eukaryota; kingdom Metazoa; phylum Chordata; class Mammalia; order Chiroptera; family Vespertilionidae; genus Myotis; species Myotis brandtii. The sequence continues at coordinate 179,616 of NW_005366075.1, read as the reverse complement.
GCTTTAGCTCTGAGGCCTTGCTGCTGAAAACATAGATACAATGTTGCGGTCCGAGCCCGGCTGAATGGAAGCCCTTTTCTGGGGTTTTGTTTAGCTTCTTATTTGCAACATAGTATATAGTTGCTTAGAGTTGCAACTGAGAGGCTGGCAAGTTAGGCGGGGAACGTTGGAGTCTGCAGCAAGCAAGCCTCGTGCTCGCTTCAGTGCCTGGCTGCCGGCCGCCATCTTGGCTGACAGTTAATTTGCATATACTCACTGATTAGCCAATGAAAAGGGTAGCGGTCGTACGCCAATTACCATGTTTCTCTTTTATTAGTGTAGATAATATTCCATTGTATAGAACTAACACAGTTGTTTAAGCAACCATCAATTCATGAACATTTAGATTGTTTGCACTCTTGATATTTAGAATAATGCTGCAATGAGCATTTGTGTACAAGCTTTTGAGTGGACATATGTTTTCAATTCTCTTGAGTATATATCTAGGAGTGCAATTATTCAAATCCTTTGCCTATTTTAAAAAATTGGGTTATTTGCCTTTTTACTTTTGAGTTTTAAGAGTTCTTCATATATTTTTTTAAAATTTATTGTTGACAGTATTATAGATGTCCCCCATTTCTCCCCTTGGCCCCCTCCATCCAGCCCCTCCCCGCCTCAGGCCTTCCCACACTATTGTCTGTGCCCATGGGTTATATACTTTTGATATAAGTTCCTTGTCTGTTATATGATTCGCAAATATTTTTTCCCATTCTGTGCATTGTCTTTTCACTTTTTTAGTACTGTCCTTTACATTACAGCACAAAGGTTTTTAATTTTTGATAAAGTCTAATTTAACTTTTTAAAAAATTGCTCATATTTGTTATGTAATAGCTAAAAAATAAAACCACTGCCTAGTTTGAAGTCACAAAGGTTAGCACCTATATTTTCTAAGAGTTTTTTAGTTATAGTGAGGTCTTTTATCCATTTAGAATTAGTTTTTGTATGTGGTATAGTATGGGTCCAACTTTATTCTTTTGCACGTGGATATCTGGTTGCCCAAGCCTCATTTGTTGAAAAAATTATTCTTTCCTCATTGAATTTTCTAGCGCACTTGTCAAAAATCAATTGGCCATAAATGTAATAGCTTATTTCTGGACTTTCAGTTCTCTTCCATTGATATATATGTCTATCCTTATGCCACTATCATACTGTCATGATTATTGTAGTTTCAAAGAGGAAGTGTGAGTTTTTCTACTTTATTCTTTTCAGGCTTGTTTTGGTTATTTTGGTTTTTTTGTATTTCTATATAGATTTTAAGATCAACTTTTCAATTTCTGCTAAAAAGGCAGCTGGGGTGTTGATAAGATAGTAATGGTGTTGAATCTGTAAAACAATTTGAGGAGTATTGTCATCTTAATAATATTGTCTTCCAATCTATGAACATGGGATATCTTTCTATTTTTTAGGTATTTTTTTATTTATTTCAACCATATTTTATAGTTTCAGTATATGTCTTACATTTTTTGCTTAATTTACTCCTAAATATATAATTATTTTTGATGCTGTTATAAATTGAACTGTTTTCTTAATTTCATCCTTGGATTGTTCATTACTAGTGTTTATAAATACAATAGATTTTTGTATGTTGGTTCTGTATTCTGAAAACTTACTCTATTTGTTTAATTCTATTATTTTTTAGTGTGTGTGTTCTTCAGAATTTTCTATATAAAAATAATGTCATCTATGAATACAAATGGTTTTACTTCTTCCTTACCAATTTGAATGCCTTTTATTTACTTATTTTGTCTAATTGTCCTGAATTTACTTTATCTTTAAACAATTTTCTTTCTTAAGCTCCTAGTCTGCCAAGCTGTGAAATCATAATTATCAGTCAATTTGGATCTGTCCTACATTTTCTGGGCTTGTGTCTGATTTCTTAAGGGGCTTGTCCAGAATCAAATCATCAATAGAGGAGGGCAGTGTCTGGTCCTGGATACCATCATCCTTCTTGTTTTCATCTAATTTTCAGCCACTGATACATGTAGATCACTGCTCTATCCTCCCTGGCCCTGCTGCTGGCCTCCGCAGGTCTACAGCTCTGTGTTGTGTTGCTATAGCTCTTGGGTGCTCACAAAACATCCAGTAGCTCCCAGCTTTCTCTGGGCTTCAGGAAACTCTGTTAAGATTGTCTTGGACCTGTCTCCTAAATACAGCATTGATCTTTTGGCCTAAGGGTATTAGAAGAACGTGTACCTTGGGCTTTCCCTGGGCATGAGGAACATGGTTTGTTTGTGTGTTTTTTTCTGCTTGGGGTCCCTAAAAAACGTGGTGCTCAGTCATTTGACCCTGAACTCCAGGGTTTGGCTACAGGTTGGGGCCACCTGCAGAGCCTGTGTCATAGGCATGTCATTCCAGCCTCTCACTCTCTGGGATCCTTTCTGGCTCTGCATTTCCCCTGTAGAGAATCTTCATATGGGTAGAGCCACTTAGATTGGCTCTTTACTTATGCTCCTAAATTGGTGGTTCTCAGTTGGGATGACTTGCCCCCCAGGGGATATTTTGCAATGTCTAGAGGCATTTTTGGTTGTTATAACTGGGGATGGAGTGGGTGTTACTGCATCTAGAGCAGCGGTTCTCAACCTGTGAGTCGCGACCCCTTTGGGGGTCGAATGACCCTTTCACAGGGGTCGCCTAAGACCATCGGAAAACACATATATAATTACATATTGTTTTTGTGATGAATCACTATGCTTTAATTATGTTCAATTTGTAACAATGAAAATACATCCTGCATATCAGATATTTACATTACGATTCATAGCAGTAGCAAAATTACAGTTATGAAGTAGCAACGAAAATAATTTTATGGTTGGGGGTCACCACAACATGAGGAACTGTATTAAAGGGTCGCGGCATTAAGAAGGTTGAGAACCACTGATCTAGAAGGTAGAGACCAGGCATGTTGCTAAATAATTTACAATGCGCAGGGTGCTCCTACAATGAGGAATTATCTGGACTAAAATGTCAATAGGGTAGAGGTGGAGAAATCCTGTAATAAATCTATTGTTTAAGCTTTAAGCCCTTGAGGATCTGGACTTAGGAAATACAGTAGGTCCTCGGGTTACGTCGGAGATCCGTTCCTATGGCTATGTAACATGATTGTCGCCGTAAGTCGGAACTTACCTACATAAGCACGTCACTCACATGGAGCACATATACAGCAGTAATGAAGTGAAACAATAAAAAAAATTTAAAAGAAAGATAACAATTCCTGATCTTTATTTGTGGTAAATACAGTAAATAATAAAAAACATAAAGGACATATGTACATACGTCAAAATGACGGAACTTTTTTTTTTTAATAAATAAATGGGAGATGGCGACATAACCACGAAACGATGTACATGGAGTTCAACGTAACCCGAGGACTGTATGTAATTTTTTCAAAAGCATTTCAATCTGATTTTCTGTTGTCACATTGCCATCCCTTGGGCATGGAGGCAGGTCTATTTGCTCAGGGAAGTATAGGAACAGGAGGAAATAACAAGGAACACATATAGCAAGGAAAACAAATGAGCCATAGACATGCATAAAACATAATAAAAGGATGTTGAATAAAAGAATACCCAGTATTAGTCCTTGTATATAAAGTTCAAAAAACAGGCAAAATTGCTATGTTGGGGAATTCATAGCTGGATGGTAGCAAGGGTATGCTTGCCATAAAAGTCAGGGTAGTGATTATCTCTGTGCTGGGAGCTGTGATTAAAAGGACACAGATGAGAATCTAAGGTACTGGCTATGTTCTCTTTCTTGGGTCCTTTAAACAGTGCATTTTTGTTTTACCAACTTCCATTAAAGCAAAAAAAAAAACAAACACATCACATTAGTCAAAAACCACATTAGACTTAAAAAAATCTCATCTTCCTGGAACAGAGAAAGTACATAAGTGGAAAAATAGGTAAATTTCAAATAAAATCTGGGGTTTAGTTCATTGTGATGTACCACTGTTAACCTCATAGTTTTGACGTGTCCTATGATAATCTAAGACGTTAATAATTGAGGAAATTGGGTGAGGTATGTATGGGGTCTCTGAACTCTGAAACTTTTCTATAAATCTGGGATTAGTTCAAAATAAAAAGTGTATTTAAAACAAATCTCATCTGAACGTATTTAAAAATGCCTTCCTCTAGATGCGTGGCTTTTTCTCGCATGGTATGAGCAGTGACAATGAAAATAACAACAGCTAATACTTGCAAAGCACTTATTTTGTGCAAGGCACTGCTCTGGGCACTTCATACATGCTCACCTGCTTCATCCTAACAGAATTCCTAGCATTAGGTTTCATTACTGTCTCCGTTTTAGCCAGGGGGTAATAGAGATGCAGAGAGGGGACCGGCCCAGCGGGAGGCAGCGAAGAGGGTAGAGCCCAGCAGAGGCAGCAGGCTGGCCCCACAGTCTGTGCTCATGATCAGTTACCACTGAGAGTAGGAAGTACAGAAAAGTACAAAGAAAGAGAAGAAGCCAGTTCCTCAGACGCAAACCGGTATTTTCACTCAGCTTGTTTCCTCCCTGCCTTTTCCCCTTATGTTTCCATGTGGTGTACACCAATGTGTAGCCTGATTTTCTTTTTACCATGAACATCACATGATGAGCATTTTTCATGCCACTAAAAGCTAAAAGAGAGCATGAAAGGCTACACAACGTTCTGTGTAGAGATGCGTTGCACATTCGTTTCCAATTCCTGTGTCATTATATAGAAGGCTGCCATGAACATCCTCACTCTTCATTTATGCTTACCTCTTTGATTATTTGTTCAGTCTCTTCTTCTTTTTTTTTTTTCCACTTTTTTCCTGTGTTTTCTTACCACAACTTACTATGGCAAGAAGTTCTTTAAATACACATGATACCACTTTAGTATGAAAATTTGCAAGCTTTTAAAATTCTCTACCTCATACCATTCAATATTCTCCCTTAGGCTTCAAGAGTAAAGGGCAGATTTCCCGCTCCGGACGTGAGGAAGCAATGGTGAGTGGTGGAAGGGAGGGAGGCGCCCGCGTGAAGCAGGATTGAGGCAGTGATGGCAACAGCAGCATTTCAAAGCTTCCAGTACTGTACCACCTGCTGTTAACAGGCAGTGCCTCCCTTAGTCCTCTGACCGGAAATACTGGCCATCCAGTTTATAGATGAGGAAATGGAGTCCCAAACCCACAGAGATCGTTTCAGAAGGAAGAGTGGGCAAGGAAACAGGGGTGGTTTGGAAGGGGGAGAAACTGCAGAACAGACCCCGTGGGGTATGTCTTTGAGCAACACACTGTATGCACTTATGCCAGGACTTGCATTTAATATTTACTGTAAATATATATATACTAGAGGCCCGGTGCACAAAAATATGTGCACTCGGGAGGGAGAGGGGGTCCCTCAGCTCGGCCTGTGCCCTCTCGAAGTCTGGGACCCCTCAGGAGATAATGACCTGCTGGCTTAGGCCTGCTCCCAGGTGGCAGAGGGCAGGCCCAATCCCTAGGTGCAGCCCCTGGTCGGGCTCAGAGCAGGGCC
>NW_005366075.1:162680-173254 GCF_000412655.1 Myotis brandtii | reverse complement strand
GCCGTCACTGGAGCAAGCAAGCCTCCCTGTTCGCTTCAGTGCATGGCTGCCGGCTGCTATCTTGGCTGGCAGTTAATTTGCATATCGCCCTGATTAGCCAATGGGAAGGGTAGCGGATGTATGGCTAATTACCATGTTTCTCTTTTATTAGATAGGATACTAGAGGCCCGGTGCATGAAGAGATTCATGCAATAGGCTTCCCTTCCCCTGGCTGCCTGTACCGGTTTTCCTCTGGCACCTGGGACCCAGGCCTTCGCTCTAGCCCGGAGCCTTCCGTCTTCACTCCACCACTTCGCGCCTATGTATGCAAATTAACCTCCATCTTTGTTGGGTTAATTTGCATACTCTCCTGATTGGCTGGTGAGCATAGCGGAGGGATGGTCAATTTACATGTTTGTCTATTATTAGGTAAAAAAATATATATGTAAATATATATATTTACTGTAGCCCTGGCCAGTTTTGCTCAGTGGATAGAGTGTCAGCCTGTGGACGAAAGGGTACCAGGTTAAATTCTGGTCAAGGGCATGTACCTTGGTTGCAGGCTCCTCCCTGGCCTGGGCCCTGGTTGGGGCGTGTGCAGGAGGCAACCTATCGATGTGTTTCTCTCACATCGATATTTCTCTGTCTTTCCCTCTCTCTTCCACTCTCTCTAAAACTCAATAAAAAAAATATCCTGGGGTGAGGATTAAAAAATAAATAAATAAAATAAAAATAATATTTACTGTAAAAACAAATCCTTCAACCCCTTATCTTTCAGCTCAGAATCCTCCGTTTATGACATTATACCGCCCATGTTTTCCAATGCACTTGGGAGGAGGTGGGGTGGGAGTCTGGCAGCAGCACGGGCTTGTTAGAGACGTGGAATCTCTGATCCCACCCCAGACCCAGACTCAGGATCTGTGTCTTAACAAGATCCCAGGGGACCTGCATGCACACCGACGTCTGAGAAGCAGTGTTCCAAGAGATCCTTAAGAAGAAGGATTTTCTGAGGGTGTGTATAAGCCCAGTGCAGCACCTACACCCATGAAACAGGTTTTCAGCTCAGCTATGTTCACAGAGGTGGCTCAAGGAGTATTGGCCGACAGCGTAGGCTACCCGGGGACCCAGAAATGTGGCTGTGGCATCAGCGAGCCTCAGCTCCACCAATGTTATCTTTTTCTCTCCTATTCCTGCTTCTAACTGTAGCCAATTCCAATTGTGCTCGAGTTCCAAGGTGGGCTGGGTTGGGGGCAGCGAGAAGAGCCCTGTAAGTAAAAACCAGAGGAGCCAGCGGCCACTCTTGGCGAAATAAGCTTCCACCAAAGGGCAACAGCCACGAAGACGAAACAACGCTGCACTTGGGAGTAAGAGGCAGGAGGACGGTGCCGGGACGGTTCGCGCCTTTTACAGAAGCACGTGTTTGTTTGGGGAACTGACAAAGTCCTTCGAAAGGCAGTAGCCTAACCTGCTTGCTGCGTGCATGAGGGCACCAAGAGCTCCCCCTGCGATCATGCAGCTACTGGTGAGGGCAGAGTGCTCACATCTGGTTCTTCAGCTTCCGGGCCCAGCTCTGCCCCCACCACATGATGCTAGGGTGGACCGGTGCTCAGCACCCGTTTCCAGCTCCTTCTCGCAGGCTCTCCTGTACCTCCCGCAGGAGTAAGAGCTCCTTTACAGACCCTCCCACACTTGGTTCTGTGGGATTCGGATTAGATGCGCTCCCAGTGTCCGAAGCTGGCAGCTGGCACAAGGCATCTGTCTGCTCTTGCTGCTGGCAAACTGGGTGACAGAGGTCCGAAGCCCAGCTGCCTGGGGTTTGAGAGGCACAGAAGACACTCATTTTTGCCAGTGCAGATCTAGGACAAGAGACGTAGTTGAGGGAAAGCTGAAACCATGAGGCCTTCTGACCCCTGAACCGTGCATCAAAGGCAATAACGGGGCAGCTTCTTCTCCTCTCCCCTTCCCACCTTCCCCTCCTCCCTCTCTTTTCCTCCCCCTTGCTCTTCCCTCTCCTCCCTTCCCCTCTCACTTCTCTTCCCATTCCCCCCTCTCCCCTGCCCCTTTGTCCACCCCCTCCCCCTTTTTTTTTTTTTTCCAATTTGGTTGCTCTAATTTTTTTTTTTTTATCTCATCCCATCCTTGCTACAATAAACTAACTTTTGCTAGTTGTTAGGTATAGAATGGAACTTTGCTTTAATTTAAGATTTAAAATTTACTAATTAATTGAACAATAAAAGATTTCTGGCAATCTGTATTTCTCTTTTGGAGAACTGTTTATTCCTATTTATCTATTGTTTTGATGCTTTTCTTGTTAATCCCTAAGAGCTCTTTATATATTAAGGTTATTAACTCTTTGTTTATTATCTGTTGCAAAAAAAAAATCACACCTTGCTTTTTGTCTTTTCATTCAGTTTGTACTAATTTTTAAGACTTAGAAAATTTTAAGTTTTATGGGGTAGCATCTATCAATCTACTTCTTTAAAGACAATATGACTTACTTATTTTGTCCAAATTTCCTTTGAGTCTTTTTTTTAATACAATCACATTAATCTATGTAGCATTTATTAGGGGGAAATGAGAATTTCTGGACAGAAGAATATATGACAATGCGTATTCATTCCTGCTAAGAAATTAAGCTAGACTGACTTTTCTTTAATCAGACATATTTCAAAGTATTTTTTAATTCCCAACAATCAACTTATTTTCTGTATCTAGGAGTCTGTTTTATGCTTTGTTTTGTTTATTTATTTGTTTTTTTTAGACTCCACATATAAGTGAAATCATATGGTATTTGTCCTTCTCTGTCTGACTTATTTTACTTAGCATAATATTCTCCAAATCCACTTATGTTGTCACAAATAGCAAGATCTTGTTCTTTTTTATTGCTGAATATTCCATTATATAGATACCACTTCTTTATCCACTTATCTATTGATGGACATCTACATTGTTTCCATATCCTAGCTATTACTAATAATGTTGCAATGAACATAGGGTGCATCTATCTTTTAGAATTAGTATTTATGTTTTTTTCAGATACACATCCAGAAGTTAAATTGCTGGATCATATGGAAGCTTTATTTTTATTTTTTGAGGAATTACCATACAGTTTTCCATAGTGGCTGTACTATTTAGAATCATACCAGCAGTGCATGAGGGTTCACTTTTCTCCACATTATCACCAGCACTTGTTATTTGTTGATTTATTGATGGTAGCCACTCTTACGAGTCTGAGGTGACATCTCATTGTGGTTTTAATTAGCATTTCCCTGATGATTAGTGATGTTGAGCATCTTTTCATCTGTCTGTTGACCATTTGTATGTCCTCTTTGGAGAAATGTCTATTCAGGTCCGCTGCCCATTATTCAATTGGATTGTTTGTATTTTGGGTGTTAAGCTGTATGAGTTCCTTTTATATTTTGGATATTAACTTCTTATTGGATGTATCATTTGTAAGTATATTCTCCCATTCAATAGATTGTACTTATGTTTTGTTGATAGTTTCCTTTGCTGTGCAAAAACTCTTTGATATAACCCCATTGTTTTTTGTTTTTTTGCCCTTGCCTGAGGAGACATATCCAAAATTATTGTTAAAAGTGATGTCAAAGAGTTTTACTATCTATATTTTCTTCTAAGAGTCTTATGTTCAGGCCTTAAGTTTTTAATCCATTTTTAATTTATTTTTGTATGTGGTATAAGAAAGTGGTCCAATTTCATTTTTTTCATATAATTGTACAGTTTTCTCAACACAACTTATTAAAGATATTGTCTTTACCCCATTGGATAAACTTGCTCATTTTGCCATATGTTAATTGACCATATAAGTGAGGATTTGTTTCTAGGCTCTCTATTTTATTCCATTGCTTTGTATATGTTTTTATGACAGTACCATATTGTTTTGGTTATTGTAGCTTTGTAGCATAGTTTGATAGCAGGGAGCATGATATCTCCTAATTTGTTCTTTCTCAAGATTACTTTGGCTATTTGGGATCTTTTGTAGCTCCATATAAATTTTAGGATTAGTTGCTTTAGTTCTGAGGAGAATGCTATTGGTATTTTAATAGTAATTGTATTGAATCTGTGTATTGCTTTAGGTAGTAAGGATATTTTAACATTATTAATCCTTCCAATCCATGAACAAGAGATATCCTTTCATTTATTTGTATCTTTATCAATTCCCTTTTTCAGTATTTTATAGTGTTCAGAGTATAGGTCTTTTACCTCCTTGGTTAAGTTTATTCCTAGGTATTTTATGCTTTTTGATATCATTGTAAATGGGATTTTTAAAAATTTTTCTGCTTCTGATCATTTATTATTGGTGTATAGAGACACAACAGACTTCTGTGTATTGATTCTGTATCCTGCAACTTTACTGAATTCATTTATTAGTTCTAATAGGTTTTTGGTGGGGTCTTCAGGGTTTTTTTATATATGATTTCCTGTTGGGCAGCTTCTTGATTCCCTACCTTTCTGGTGATGACTATGATGACGCAGCAGCTTGTGGCAGGCTGTTCCTCCAAGCCTTCTGATGATCTTGTAAACATATGACTCAGCAGTAAATCCCTTTCTGCCTAAAGTGCTCAGGGCACTTCCATTTTCTGCTGCTGAACCATGACTGATACATTCCACTCTTCTAAGTGTGAGGCATAAATGTAGAACAAATTATAGTAGGAAGGAGCTCTCCAAAGAGACATTTTTTTCCCTTCTCTCTCTGAATACTCATGCACATTATTTGAAACATAAATGCTTTTCACGATGTACTCTCATTTTGGCATTTACATTATGTCATTACCCAAACTTTCTGGAACTGTGGAATATTGGAATATAAATATTGTCATACCTCCAAACTCTACTCATCAGAAAAAAATGCCACAGGTTTCATTCAATTTGAAATGGGAGGTGCTTGCTGAAAGAACACACAAACCTAACTCAACAAGAGTTACTGGAGATAAATTACTCAACACTAGAGATCTTGCATTCGGATGATAAAAAGAAGAATAAAACTTTCTAATAGGAAAGTTTTATTTTTCTTTTTAACATCCGAATGCAAGATCTCTAGTGTTGAGTAATTTCTTACTTTGTCACAGTATAGCTTGCACTCATTCACATGGCACATTTGGCCCAGAAGGTGGTCCATATTAAAGCCCCCTACAAAGGTTTGAAATTAGCCATTTAAAGAAAAAATTATTTTAAAATTCTAGCTTATTTCAATAATACTAATAATATAAGTGACGGCTACATGTTATGCTTTTTCTATGCTCCAGTCCCTATGCTGAATGTATTTTATCTCGTGTGCATTATTGGCTTGAATATTCCCCTGGGTAGATGTTATTATTTTCATTTTACACACGATAAGCTGAGATTAAGCATCTTGCTCAGAATGACACAACTAGTAATTGACAAAGCTGTCATTTGAACCCAGGCCTGTTTGACTCTGAAGCTCATAGCCCTTCCACTTTTGTCTCCCCTCCCCATACAGCACCCACCTGAGGGAATGGGGCGTTTAGGGTTTCACGTGGCTTTAAGACATGCAGCATGTCTGCTGCGAATTCTGATGTAACTAAAGGATGACAAAGGGATTCTTTTTTTAATCTTATTTTTCCCCTGATGAATATTTGGTCATGTAAAATGTTTATATATGTCATAATTCATGGAGTTACAGGAAAAGGAGCCAGTAACGTCTACTCATGAAAAGGTAAATTAGCCCGAGTTAGGAGGACAGGAAATAGTCCTTTTGTTCTTCCCTCTTGACTACCTGAGGGTTCTGTGCCATCACCTTTGGCAAAGGCTTATAAGGATCTGACATTTGCTGGGTCTCGCTCCTGGTGAGGAACAGACTCACAGAGGGGTGGACGGTAAAGACTTAACAGTCATCAGGAAAGCCTCTGCCTCACCTCCACCCCAAAACAGGCTCTGTGCACATCCCCCAAACACCCCCATTTTCAGTGCCGGGCTAAGAAGTGCATGAAGTCCCCTTGTCTGTGTAAGCGATCTTTCCTGTTTGCTCAACGTTTATGACGAACGGGGTTGGAGGAGGGAAAGCTCTGCCACCCACAGCAAAGGACTTTGCCCACCTGGGCCTGGGATCCTAGGCTTGGCAGCTGGTGCTGAAAACTCGGGGCTGGGTGTAAATTTCAACGTTGCCCAATCCCCAAGCCAAGCAGTTACCGGGTGCAAACAACCGCTGGCTTCCCTTCCCTGGGTACCAACGTCACGGAGGGGTCAGCGGTCCCAGCTTGTTCAATGGCATCATCAGTTTTTCCTCCTGAACAGCTGCGATCAATGGCTGTTCCTCCTCGCAGGCTCCGGCTCCCAGAGCGCCCGGGGCCCCGGAAGTCCCGCACCAGGACTTCGTGCTCCAAGTCAAACACAACCCACCCGCAGCCAGAAATCAGCCGGTTCAACTTTTGCCTACTCTTCAGCCTGGACCTTCCCCCTATAATCTCTAAGCTTGTTTTTAATAAATGTTTAACTGCTGGATTAATTTCCTTGATTTCTGAGGGTAATTTTTCACAGCTCAGATAATGCTGCTAAATGCTTGCTGGGCTGTTGGTGCCCTCAGAACGGCAAACACTGCAGATGTCTCGTGGCCTCCGGATGCCCCCCTATTCCCTGGGCTGGCATCGTCCCCGAGATTCTGTCTTGTCTCGTACCTGCCATCGGCGTGACTGCCAGCATCTCAGGACACTTGCTTCTCTCTTTGCCACTGGGAATTGTGTGTTCAGTCTTCACTGAACTAGTGTGTCTCTGGCTTCTCAGACCTCCTTTCTTGAAGAGTGGTGTACACTTAACTCCGAAATGTTGATGGTTTTCACGCTCCTGCCTTTTCTTGGGCCATTCACCTGCTTCCGACATTCTTCCGTCCCATCCGTTTATCACAGGGAGGGGGGCTGCTCGCCCACATCTTTATTCCGTTTGCTTTTGAAAAGGCTTTGTGCTTCTTTGGAAAAGGAAAATGTTGTCTGCTGCCCTGGCGCCCGAACTGTCTTCCTTGTCATTTTGCCCGAGCTTACTGGGTCACCACTCGGTACTTGAGTATTAGACTTGGAGGCGCCATGTAACCCCATGATGGAGCCGCAGTTAGAAGCCCAACGGATTCCTCAGGGCACGGTTGCTCCAATGTGCCCCCGTCACCGGCAGTAGTCGCCATGTGCCCGAGACAGCAGAGCCTCGGGGAGGATCTCTGAAAGGCAGAAGGCTCTCGGCATATGTGGCTCTCGGCATATTTTTTCTGGTGTTTCTTTCCCCTCTCTCACTCCACAAACAGGCTCCCTTGTTTTATTTTTTGCTCTCTCTCCTTATTATATGGCCTTTTCTAATAACAGCAAATGATTTAAACTAGATGTCCTGTGATAAGATTTTCCAGTCATTTATACAAACTATTTTTAAAACACAGATTGGAGAAGATCGTTGTACATCTTACTTTTTTCATTTACACCTGTAACTTGAAGATTATCCCCTCCCTCGTTTCTTTCTTTTAAAGCAAGAGTGTCCGATAGGGCATTGCCATTTTCACATCAGCGGTCATGTTTCCACGCACACATATGTGCCCTTTTACATGACTTAAGAGGCCCGATCTTCCATTTCAGGCTGCTGTCTTAGGTGTCAGTCACCCCCTGCATCTGGCAGAATGCCACGCCACTGGACGCTCCATCAACATTTCTGGACTGGACTGGAGTTGAATCGACACATTTTAAAGAAGAAGTTGAATAGTAGATTGGAATAGTGAGAGGGGAGGTTTAGGAAGACTTGGTTCTGGGCACACAAAGGCCCTCAAGGTGTTAGTTTCCTGTTGTTGTTGTTGACTTCCTTTAGAACAGCCTGAATTGCTTTCAAATCTCTCATCAGAGTGCAGGAGTGTTGCCCTCCCACCAGGGAAGACGGTCGCTGGTCCTCCGGGTCAGCATGAACACGTGATTTATGTTTTCCCTCCGGGAGGACTGACGTGTGGATCTGCCTGGAAGTCTGCAGGTTGGACTAGACCATCTCTTGAGGCCTTGGCCAAGTCTGTGGTTTTATATTCCCAGGGTAAAATGGTAGAATGACCAGGTCACACCTGCTTTAAGATAAAACTCAGAAGACAGTGGAGAGATAAGGGAAGTTGACCTGGGTTTCCCTAGAAGCTTACAAAAACTTTCCCTGAAAGAAACCCCAAACCGTTAAGTAGTCACACAACATCCCTTCTCCCTGCAGCCCAGGCACCACCACTCTGACCGGTGACTCCATGGATTTACCGCTCTCAGGCCCTTCACAGAGAGAGCAGGAAGCGGGCTGGCCTGGCGTAGGCACTGCTTTTGCAGGGGACCGTGCTACGGCCTCTGCTCAGCTTACCATTTATTATTATTATTGCCATTGTCATTATTAAGCTTTAAAATGTTTTCTAATTTCTCATTCTCAGCAATTATCCTGCAGAGCCAGGGCAGATGGCAGGCAGCTGAGGAGGAATTTTCTGACCAGGAATGAGGCTTGATTTTCTATTGTTTTCATTCTCCTCTTACTGAAAATTCCTGTAGGGTTTTCCCCAAATTCTGGTGCATGTTATAATCACCAGAGGATGTTTTAGAAATACCAGTCAGAGTGGTGGTGCCCAAGGCTGACGTTTGTTAAAGGCACCACCTGACGTTTGCTGAGCCAATGCCCTGTGGCCAGCTGGGCCTCCTCGGCAGCAGGGGCTGTGGGCTGTAATTTCTCTTGGCAGGAAGTATGAGAAAGCATGCCAATTTGATATCCCTACAACAACACTTGAAAATAATTTGTGAAAGTCTGCTTTGCTAGGGAGAGAAAGAACTGAGAAACCTAAGAGCCAAGTAGAGAAAAAGGAAGAAAAGGAATACGGAGGAAAGAAGTTTTAGAACTTAATGCTATTCCAGCTGCCTGAACTGGGTGGTCCACAGGCTTCTCCATAACGAAAGCTCCTAAACTTTGCTCAGAATCTCCTGCAGAGGCTTAAACATATGCTACAGGGTTCCTGCTCCTGAGTCTTTGGGGTCTAGAGATGGTGTGTTGGGAATCTGTATTTCTAAAACATCCTCTGATGATTATGACATGCACCAGAATTTGGGAAAAACCCTACAGGAATTTTCAGTAAGAGGAGAATGAAAACATTAGAAAATCAAGCCTCATTCCTGGCCAGAAAATTCCTTCTCAGCTGCCTGCCATCTGCCCTGGCTCTGGAGGACAATTGCTGAGAATGAGAAATTAGAAAACATTTTAAAGCTTAATAATGATAATGGCAATAATAATAATAAATGGTATAACAAAAAGACAATTAGATTCTAGGAATGGAAAGGGATACAGTTATGCAGGAGAAGAAAGGAACCCAAATTCTAATTAGGAATTTTCAAAGACAGTCTTGGGACTTCCAAACCAAAAAGGAGTAACAGGGACTGGGTTTACCCTCCCACCTGAAACACCTGGAAAAGTGGACAAAATATCAAGATGGCAGGATACAAGGTCAATATAAAACCCCAGGTTTTCTCTCTCTCCCAGCTATGAACCACCAAAAGTCGCAGTTTAAAAAGACAATGCTATTTACTATAGCATCAAAAATTATGAAATACTGAGGAGTAAATCTGACATAGATGAACAAGACAGGTACATTAGAAAAATACAAAACATTGCAGAGAGAAATTAAAGAATCTCCAAATAAATTGACAGTTATGCTGTGTTTATGGGCCAAAATGTTAAAATTCTTGTAGGATTTTGTAGGAACTGATAAGCTGACTCTAGAATTCACATGGAAATGCAAGAATCTAGCAAAGCCATAACAACTTCTACAAAGAAGAACAGCCCTGGTCTGGGCAACTCAATTGGTTGGGTGTCATCCTATGCACAATAAGGTTGCCAGTTTGATTCCTGGTCAGGGCACATGCCTGAGTTGCAGGCTTGATCCCCAGTAGGGGGGCATGCAGGAGGAAGCTGATCCATCTCTCTCTCTTTCTCTCTCTCTCTCTCTCCCTCCCTCTCCCTTCTTGTCTCTAAAAATCAATAAAAATATTTTAGAAAAAGAAGAAGAACAAAGTTGGAGGACTAACACTACCTGATTTCAAGACCTTATTTTAGAGCTACAATAAGTCTGCTTTGCTAGGGAGAGATTTTGGTGTAAGATAAACAAACTGGTAATGGAACAGAATTGGGAGTCTAGAAATGAGATGGATACATACACAGGCAACTGATTTTTGAGAAAGGTGCAAAAGGAATTTAGTGGAGAAAGGAAGGCGCTGAACAACTTCCATATACAAAAAAATTGAACTTCAATACATACCTTGTATCATATATAAAAATTAACTCAAAATATGTCATAGACCTAAAGGTAAACCTAAATCTGTAAGCCTTCTAGAAAAAAACATAGGGGAAAATTTTGTGAATTGGGCTAGGCAAAAAAATTTTTTCCCATATCACTCCAAAACACAATCTATTAAAAAAAAAAAGTCAATAGGACTTCATCAAAATTAAGAACCCCAGCTTTTCAAAAGACATAGTTAAGAGCATAAAAAGACAAACCACAGTTTTGGAGAAAATATTTGCAAATCATATCTATATACACTGAGTGGCCAGATTATTATGACCACCTGACGTTTGTAGGCAAATTAGCT
>NW_005366075.1:157127-162043 GCF_000412655.1 Myotis brandtii | reverse complement strand
CAAGCCCGGCTGGCTGGCCCCTCCTCTGATAGGCCTTGATCGCCAGCCAGGCCAAGGGACCCCACCCATGCACGAATTCATGCACTGGGCCTCTAGTATTTAATAAAAGACTTGTATGCATAATATGTAAAGAACTTTCAAAACTCAGTAAGAAAACAATCAACCCAATTTAAAAAATGGGCAAGAGATTTGAACAGTTAACCAAGGAAAATATATGGTTGGCAAATAGGCTTATGAAAAGATGCTCAACATCATTGAGTCATTATGGAAATGCGAGTTAAGAAATCACAATGAGATACCACCATACACCTAATAGAATGGCCAAAATTAAAATGATTAACCATATCAAGTGCTGGTTGAGATGCAGAGCAACCAGAACTTCCTTCTATGCACTGCTGCTGGGGCCTAAAATGGCACAATGGCTTTGGAAAATAATCTGGTGGTTTCTGAAAAAGTTAGCCACACACCTACCACATGACCCAGCCATTACACTCCTACATATCTTCCTAAGAGAAATGAAAGCAAATGTACATAGAGCTTGTGGCAGCCCCAAACTAGAAACAAAGTAATTATACTGTGTGAACGAGCAAAACAAGAGTACATACTGTATGGTCCCATTATATGGAATCCTAGAATATACAAACTAATCAACAGTGACAAAAACAGACCAATGGTTGCCCGAGTTGTGTGGGGTAGAAGAGGGAGAGATTCTAAAGGGGCATGAAGACGTTTGGAGAGGCATTGGCTATGTTGATTATTTTGATTGTGAGGGTAGTTCATACATATGCCAAAACTTATCAAATGACATATTTTAAATGTGTACAGTTTATTGTCTGTTGATTATATCTTAATATAAAGCTTCCCTTGAAAAAGGAAGATCTTGTTAGGATCCCTAACTTCCTGTGATTTCCCTAGCAGCTGAGAGAATGGGTGTAGAGCAGAATGTGGTGACAAAGCATGCTGGGCCCCTGGCTGGCCACACACACCTCTGGGAGCATCTTCCAGGACCCAGTCCCCTTCAGCACCTGCTGAAGGCAGAAAATGTTCCAAAGGATGGCTCTGGCCGTGTCTGGATCATAATTAAAGCTGCAAATAACCCCAAATAAATTAAGTCTCCCCGGCTAATGTGTCACTCCTAATGTGATCAGTAGGCTTCTGAATGAAAGCCTCAGCCTGCCTCAGAGGCAAAATTTTCCTAATGAAGTGAATTTAAACTGCTAAGTAATTGCAAACTTGGGGGCTTTATCACAAGAACAACTGTATTGTTCTTTGATTACTTGCTCAACTGGATTATTAGCTCATTATCATTACACCATTGGACTTTGATGTGATGCCCCTTGAAACATAAATAAAGAATTTTACAAGACAGATCAACCAGCTTGGCCCAGGGGAGCTGTTGATTAACTTAACTTTCTGAGTGTTTGGAGAATCTTAAAGGATACTTCATGAACAAATGAATAGTCTGTAGCACTCATTTAAATAATTAGCAGCTTACTACCCTTGTGTTTGAAGACATCAATTTTTTTTAGCCCCAGGATCTAGGTTAGGAACTTTGAGGTCATGCTATTAAAATGATCCCTTGTTAAACAGTTTTGACCTTGAGATGCAGCCCCTTGTACCCGGGCAGACGCCTGGAGCAGAAAAGGAGAGGAAAAACAGATCTGCATTCTAGACTGTTTCTCATCAGCTGTGTGATAGGGACATGCTGCCGGACCTTTCTGAGGCACGGACAGAAAGATTCGGTGGGCAAAGTATGAGCTTTGCAAGAAGGATCTACCTACTGCTACTGTGCTCAGCTACTTATTCTCAGGCAAGTCTTTGAACTACTTTGGGTTTCCTCCTCCCATCTTGAGCTTCCAGTAGTTCCAGGCATTGTTGGCTACCTCTTAGAGTTGCTATGAAGACTGAATGTGGATGTGGTCAGTTATGTGAAACATTTTATACTCGTTAAAACTATTATTTTCTAATCTGCAAAATGCAGGGATTCAATCAGGGAATTTGAACAGTCCCTGCATTAGCTTCCTGAAGCTGCCATAAGAAGGTACCGCAGAGTGGGTGACTTGAAACAACAGACATTTGTTCTCTCCCATTTCTGACAGCCAAGGTGTTGACAGGGCTGTGTTTCCTTCAAAGGCTCTAGGGGAGCATCTTCTTTGTCTCTTCCAGCGTCTGGTGGCTCCAGGAGTTCCTCCACTTGTTGGCTGTATCACTCTAGCCCCTGCTTCTCTTTAGCATCACCGTCTCCTCTGTGTGACCCAAATCTCTCTGCCTTTCTCTTATAGGGCCCTCCTGGGTAATCATGGATGAGCTCATCTCAACATCGTTAATTACATCTGCTAAGACCCTTTTTCCAAGTAAGGCCACATTTAGATGTTCTGGGTGAACATATCTTTGGGAAGGGGGGGCGGGGCACCATTCAACCCACTATAATTCACTTTAGCGTAATTGCCCTAATATTTTGTTCTGGATGTCAACATTTTGTCTAAACTTAAATCAGTTTGACTTGTATATTGAGTAGTATAAAAACTGTGACCAGCCCTGCCTCATTTGGCTCAGCTGGTTGGGCATAGTCAGTTTGATTCCCAATTAGGGCACATGCCCTGGTTGTGGGCTCCATTCCCAGTAGGGGGTGAGCAGGAGGCAGCCAATCAGTGTTTCACTCTCACTTGTTTGTCTCCCTCACCCTCTCCCTACTCTCTCTCTCTAAAAATAAAAATTAAAAAATCTTTAAAAAAGAACTATGACCAAATATGACATTCTAATATTGTCTGAGAATATATATTTTTGATACTTCCATATAAAAATATCTTCAATAATTTGCCACTGTGAGAGTAGGGGATATATATAGGACAAAAACTTATTGATGACAAGTGTATGCCATCTAGACAAAAAATAACATTTTCAAGCAGACTGTGGCACCATAATAACAACAAAAATTTGGCTAACAAGGAGTTGTTTTTTAAAATATATATATTTTATTGATTTTTTACAGAGAGCAGTGGATAGTGATAGAGAGTTAGAAACATCAATGAGAGAGAAACATCGATTAGCTGCCTCCTGCACACTCCCTACTGGGTATGTGCCCACAACCAAGGTACATGCCCTTGACTGGAATCGAACCTGGGACCCTTGAGTCTGCAGGCCAATGCTCTATCCACTGAGCCAAACCAGTTAGGGCAAGGAGTTGGTTTTAATTAAGACATCTGGAGGAGTGACTGTCACCACTGAGCCAAGTTTATTAGAATTGGTGTCCCTGAATTAGTGACTTTTGGATTTCTTCTTCAGCTGGCAGATGTCTGCTAGTCTAAAAAGCTACAGTAGAGGGTAGAAAGAGAAAGATGTTAGAAAGAATGTTCCTCATAGACAACAGTGGCTCATTGTACTTCCTTTACAGATAGTCGTTAAAATTATGCAACTATTGGGATGTCCCCATGTTCGCTGATCCTAATTTTAGAGATTGAGCCACTGAGGAAGTCTAAGGACATAGGATGTGTCATCAGAGCCACCACCACCTCCAGATTTAATTCAGCATGAACTGGACCGCAGATCAGCTAGTCTATTTTCAGACAATCTGTTATAAAGGAAGGATTAGGTCAATAGCATGAGTCATCAAGGTGGCCAGATTTCATATTACCCGCAGCCTGTGGACTAGTAAGGTCAGAACAGATTCTCTCTCCCCCACCCGCTTCCTCTAGATTCTCCAAGGCATAGACAAGGGAAGTTGCTGGGTTGGTGACCACCTGACATGTTCTCTCTGTCCTTCCTGTGTCCCCTGGACCACTCCCTAGTTCCAGAACATCTATTCATCAATAGTTGGCTGGCAGAAGAACCATATCTTCTCTGATGTGGTACATATACAGCCAGTCTGTGCTTTCTGAGGACTATGGAGGTGGTAGCCTGGACCTGGGAGAGCAGATTTCTGGCTCTGATGGTTGTGCTCTTGGGACTTGTGCTGTGTGTCTGTAGTTTGCATTCTCCATCCTTCTCTAGCTGCTGTAGGCCCTGGGAGGGTGACCTCTGGTTTCTAGTTGGGTGTGGCCAATGCAGAACCTCTAAAAGATAGAGTGAAGTGAAGTCAGTGCATTTTATTCATGTCACTTCAGGGTCACCACAGGCAGGCCACATACCGCAACCCAAGTTCTCAGCTCCTGACTGGCAGCCCCCTCCACCCTTCCCTCTATGTGTGGGTTTTGTAACCTTCAGGCCTAGGGGTAGTAGTGCAGTTCTCCCGGTCCCTCCTCACTCTGGGGTATTGGACCCTCTCTCATAGCTTACTTTGCCTCTGCCCATGGCCTTATCAACAGACCCTTTAAGAAATTCTGAAACTTCCTATTTTGAGTGTGCCATTGGTTTCCCATGGATACCTCAACTGATGCAGCTCCTTCATTTATAAAAATTACAAGATAATTCCCATCTTATGATAACTTCAGGATTAAACAGGATAACACATAAAAAGCACTCAGCATAATTATGTGCTCAGTAAATGATAGCTCAAGATCTATTTCAGAGTGGAGCAGATATTGTGCATCAATTCAAATGAATTCACTTCAGTCCTACCAATATTTATTAGGTCCCCACTAGGGGAAAGTCATGGAACCAGCCATTTCCCAGGTCACAGAGATGCATTAGCAAAGTCATCACAGCCTCCTTCTTCAGAGAACTCACAACCAACAGCTTCATTTTTCTCTCCCCCCCCACCCCCCATTCAATCATCATTTGCCAAATATTTACTGAGAGCCTACAGTGATCAGGGTCCTATCTACACTAATAAAAGAGAAACATGGTAATTGGCGTACGACCGCTACCTTTCCCATTGGCTAATCAGCATATCCTTATGCAAATTAACTGTCAGCCAAGATGGCGGCCGGCAGCCAGGCAGCTGGAAGCGAACATGAGGCTTGCTTGCTCCAGTGACT
>NW_005366075.1:150928-154724 GCF_000412655.1 Myotis brandtii | reverse complement strand
CTACCCTGAGTGTGACTGAGGGTGGCATTGCAACCTCCCGATCCGCCCTGCTCTGTGCATGACAGGGGGCAGTGCCCAACCCCCTGATTGGCCCTGCTCTGTGCGTGACAGGGGGTGGCGCCGCAACCTCCCCATCGACCCTGCCTTGAGTGTGACAGGGGGCGGTGCCCCAACCCCCCAATCGGCCCTACCCTGAGCGTGACTGAGGGTGGCATTGCAACCTCCCGATCCGCCCTGCTCTGTGCATGACGGGGCGGCGCCCCAACTCCCCAATCGGCCCTGCTCTGAGCCTGACCAGGGGCTGCACTTAGGGATTGGGCCTGCCCTCTGCCACCCGGGAGCAGGCCTAAGCCAGCAGGTCGTTATCTCCTGAGGGGTCCCAGACTGTGAGAGGGCACAGGCCGGGCTGGGGGACCCCCCTCCCCCCGCCCCCCAAGTGCACAAATTTTTGTGCACCGGGCCTCTAGTGTTAATAATACTTGGGGATAAAATGGTTAAATAAAACACAGACACCTCTGATCTTAGAGTGTGAACAGTCTGGTGGGAGGAAAGAGGCACCGATCATAACCGCATCAGTGAGTATGTTTTACAAACTGATACGAGGTTCTGAAGGAAGAAAAGTTGTTTCTGTAAACTACAAAACCTGGCCTGGACCCAGGCTTTTTGCTAATGACATGATATTGGCCATGGTACACGGAGGAGTAGGACTGAGCCAAGCAAAAGGCAGGTAGAGAAGAACGTTACACTCAGAAAAAAACCCATGTGCAAAGATCCTGTGGAGGGAAGGGCACCATTCTTATGGACTAGAAAGAGGAAAGGAGCGACTGGTGGTGGAATATGGGAGAGACGAGCAGGGGCCAGACGACCCAGACTCTGTAGGCCAAGGTCAACATTGTGGTCTTTATTTAAAACACACATAGAAACAAACAACGCTATTGGGATATTTTAAACATGGGGGTTTCACGATCATTTCGAGGTTTGAAAAAGTCACTTCAGCTGCAACAAAGAGAATAAGATAGATATGAGAAGAGCAGTTAGGGGGCTTTTGCCATAGTCTGGGTAAAAGGTGAGCTTGGACTGGAGGGGTACCAGAGGAACTGAAGAGAACTGGACCAATCCAAAAGACATTAACAAGGCAAAATGAACAAGAAGTTTGGTGGTTGGTTACATATAGGGGATGAGGAAAGGAACTATCAAAGAAAAATCCTAGGTTTCTGTCTGATTGGTCATGTCATCATCCAAGAGATGAAATATTGGATAAAGATTTGGTTTGGTGTGGAGGGGTTGAGAAGACCATAAGTACAGTCTTGAGTTTGGCCTGCCTTTTGAGACATCTAGATGAAGAAGCAACTGGAACTGATGACACCAAATGTTGGTGAGGATGTGAAGCAACAGGAACTCTCATACATTGCTCGTGGAAATGCAAAATGGTACAACCACTCTGGAAGGCAGGTTGGTGGTTTGTTACAAAACTAAACATAGTCTTACTATACAATCCATCATTCACCCTCCTTGGTATTTACTCAAAGGAGTTGAAAATGTATATCCATATAAACCTGCAGAAGGATGTTTATAGCAGCTTCTAAAACTAGGAAGCAACCAAGATGTCTTTCAGTAGGTGAATGGTTAAATAAAATGAGGTACTTCGAGACTATGGAATATTATTCAGCACTAAAAAGAATTATCATGTCGTGAAAAGACATGGAGGAAACTCAATGCATATTACTAAGTGAAGGAAGCCAATCTGAAATTGCTACATTCGTGCAGGATTCCAACTACATGACATGCTGGAAAAGGCAAAACTATCCATAATAATAAAAGTGTAATATGCTAATTAGACTGGATGTCCTTCTGGACCACCTTCCAGACGAAGCTGGGGCTGCAAGGGACGCCTGGGTCCTGGGTGCTGGCAGCCGGGGGAAGGCAGGCCTACTCTTGACGAATTTCATGCATTGGGCCTCTAGTGGAGACAATAAAAAGATAGGTGGTTGCATAGGGTGAGGTAGTGAGAGGGATGAATAGGCAGAGCACAGGCAATTTTTAAAGCAGTGAGAATGTTTTGTATAATATTATAATGATGAACATAGGTCATTATATGTTTGGTCCAAACCCTAGAATATACAACACAAGAGTGAACCATAATGTAATCTATGGACTTTGAGTGTTAATATGTCAAGATGGGTTCATCCTCTGTACCAAGTGTACCAGTCTGGTAAGTGAAGTTGATAACGGGATAGCTATGCATGTGTGTGGTGGAGGGTATATAGAAAATCTCTATATCTTCCCCTCAATTTTGTTATGGATCTAAAGCTGCTATTTAAAAAGTCTTTATAAAAATGAATCAATTGGATATAGGAGACTGGAGCTCCAAGGGGCAAACTGAGATGGAGATTGGAGTTTAGTAATCTTTAGAAAACAGATAGTAATTAAAGCTATTGACTGGACTTGGGAGACTACTTACTGGCAGGATCCATAAAGAACTCCAGAGAGGTCCAAGCCAGAGGGTGTGTGACAAAGAAACCAAGACAGTGTTGCAAGAAAAGGGAGCAGTCAACAATGTCTAATGTTCCTGGGAAGTCAAAAGGAGAACTGAAAAATTTCTGTTGAGCTTAGCAAAGTGAAAGTCATCAGTGACCTGGAAAGAGTTCCTTTAAAGGGCAAATAGAAGTCAAAGCTAATTTGCAGTTGGTTGAGGAAATAAAAGGGATTTTTATACTCATTGACCCTTTTTTTCATTTTCTCAAGAGATTTGACTGTGAAGTGGTAGCTGGAGAGATAAAGGGGCCAAGGGAAAAGTTTGTTTGTTCTTTTAAGATGTGAGGGATTTGAACACCTTTAACTGGTAATAAGATAGATCTATTTGAGAGGAGGTAGTTGAATAGGAGAAGACAAGTAAACAGTAGGACAGGTTTGCTGAGAAGGCAAGTGGGTGGCTCCAAAGCTTAGATGCAGGATTGGTGTTAGGAGGGAGGGAGGGAGGATCGGATGAGGACAGAGATAGTGAGATTGCTAGCTAAAGCAAGAAAAGTTGAAAAGCTCCTACCTGAAGTTTTAATCAGTGAAGTTGGATGTGTGGGACTGGAGGTTTGAGCATAGGTGAGTGAATCAATTGGAGAAATGTCCAACAGAGTTGAGAGCAAAGTATGGCTTTATGAACTGATAGTGAGCCCCATGTATTTGGTTGTGTGTGGCTTGCCTAGAATGTCATTGAAATGAAGCCTTATGGGACCTATGCTGGAAAGGGCTGGAACAAAGAGAGTATTGGATTAGGAAAAGATAAAGAATGACTAGCAACCCTGAGTTCACTCCTTACTTTGTCCATGAACACTTTCACAATTATCTTGGGGAGACTTGATTCTGCCTTCCTCCTGGTTCCTAAAGTATCTATGTATGGATCATCTGTCATCTGATACAATAGTTATTTGTATTTATGACATTCAACAAATATTTATTGAACTTACCATGTGCTGTCAAAGAATAAAACAAAGACCATCAGAGCCATACTGAAATACAATAATAAGAATAATCCTATCTAATAATAGAGAAACATGGTAATTAACTGTAACTTCGCTACCCTTCCCATTGGCTAATCAGGGCGATATGCAAATTAACTGCCAACCAAGATGGCCGCCGGCAGCCAGGCAGCTGAAGCGAACAGGAGGCTTGCTTGCTCCAGTGATGGAGGAAGCCAAGATTCCCCGCCTGCCGCTGCCGGCCTCTGAGCTTGCAGTCTAAGAAACAATGTAGCAAATATAGAAGCTAAACAAAACCCAGAAACCTGCTTTCAGCCAGCCGG
>NW_005366075.1:148710-150495 GCF_000412655.1 Myotis brandtii | reverse complement strand
TTGGGGGTGATCAGGCCAGCAGGGGAACAGTTAGGCATCAATCAGGCTGGCAGGGGAGCAGTTAGGGGCAATCAGGTAGGCAGGCAGGCAAGCAGTTGGGAGCCAGCAGTCCTGGATTGTGAAAGGGATGTCCGACTGCCCGTTTAGACCCAATCCCACATGTATCGGGCCTAAACGGGCAGTCAGACATCCCTGGGGAGGTCCTAGATTGGAGAGGGTACAGCTGTACTGAGGGACACCCCCCCCCCCAGTGCATGAATTTCGTGCACCGGGCCTCTAGTATATAATAAGCCCATAACTGACATTGTACTCGGTGGTGAAGGCTGAAAGATTTCCCTTTAAAATCAGGAAAAAGACAAGGGTGCTCAGTTTCACCACTCTTCTTAACACAACACTAAAAGTTTTAGCTAGAACAATCAGGCAGGAAAAAGAAACACAAGGTATCGGAAATGGAAAGGAAGAAACAAAATTGTCTCTATTTGCAGATGACATGACTTCATATTTAGAAAATATATATTTTTTGTTCTGACCCTAAACGGGCAGGCGGACATCCCTCTCACAATTCAGGACTGCTGGCTTCCAACCGCTCGCCTGCCTGCCTACCTGATTGCCCCTAACTGCTCCCCTGCCAGCCTGATTGATGCCTAACTGTTCCCCTGCTGGCCTGATCGCCCCCAACAGCCCTCCCCTGCCAGCCTGGTCACCCCAACTGCCCTCCCCTGCAGGCCTGGTCACAAATGAGGATCTGGGAAGTTGCACGCCATCCTAACAAGTTAAATGCTGTACAAACTGAAAATCAACAACTCTTCTTTGATCCTTTAGAGAAATGAGGGCATAGGGCAAACCCCCAAAACTAGAGAGACAAAGGTGAATCTAGAGAATCACAACTTACCAGTGAGAAACCCATGAGCAGAAACGTCCTGGGAAACCAGTGCTGGGGCAGGAAATCCTGAACTATCTATAATAATAAAAGGGTAATGTGCTAATTAGACCGGACGTCATTCCGGACGTCCTTCCTGACGAAGCCAGGGCTGGAGGGAAGCCAGCCTGGGTCCCGGGTGCCTGCAGGCGGCTGAATGGGGGAAGCCTGGGTCCCAGGTGCCAGAGGGAAGCTGGTGCCGGCAGCCAGAGGAAAGAAGGCCTACTCTTGGACGAATTTTCGTCCACCGGACCTCTAGTCCTATCTAATAATAGACAAACATGGTAATTAACCGTACCTCCGATACACTTCCCATTGGCTAATCAGGGCGATATGCAAATTAACTGCCAACCAAGATGGCCGCCGGCAGCCAGGCAGCTGAAGCGAACAGGAGGCTTGCTTGCTCCAGTGACGGAGGAAGCCAAGGTTCCCCGCCTGCCACTGCCGGCCTCTGAGCTTGCAGTCTAAGAAACAATGTAGCAAATATAGAAGCTAAACAAAACCCAGAAACCTGCTTTCAGCCAGCCGGGATCTCAGAGCTGGAGTCGCAACAAAGTTTCATATACTGAAGGTAAACAAAGCCCAGAAACCTGCTTTAGCAGCTGAGGTCTCAGAGCTGGAGCCGAGCCTCAGAGCTAAAGCCAGCTCTCAGCTCCAGTGACAGCCATAGAAGGTAAATAAATCCCAGAATTAAGAAAAAAAGAAAAAAAGGAGAGGTTGAGAGCTTCAGTTACCCGCCAGCCTGAAAACGGCCTTTAGCCCCTCATCCAGACTGGCCAGGCACCCCAGTGGGGACCCCCACCCTGAAGGGGGTGTGACCAGCTGCAAACAGCCATCATCCCCTCATCCAGGCTGGCCAGGCACCC
>NW_005366075.1:138456-147275 GCF_000412655.1 Myotis brandtii | reverse complement strand
GTTATCTCCCGAGGGGTCCCAGACTGTGAGAGGGCACAAGTGGGGCTGAGGGATACCCGCCCCCGCCAGTGCACAAATTTTTGTGCACCGGGCCTCTAGTAGTAATAATAATAGCAATAAGTTGGGTTTATTTACTTGCACCATGGGAGGAAAGGCAAGCAGAAGTGCAGGCAGCTGTTGTGAACCCAGCAGGGCAGCATGGAAGAGGGAACAGGGGAGTTTCAGCTGAAATGTGGGGTTTGGTGACATGTGGTAGTGGCCTTAAATCTCCTGCCCAGGAGTTGGGTTATTTTTTTCCCTGGACAATGGGGAGCCATTGAGAAGTTTTGTAATGAGAACGTGACAAAATCTGACTGCCTTCAAGAGAAGCATTGAGGGCAGAGACAAAAGACAAAGGGACCAAGACTGGTGAGAAGGGAGGAGATGGGAGAACTGGTTCAGAAGCAGAACAAAGGTGCCCGATTGGATGTGGGGCCCAGGCATGTAGCAGGGCCAAGACTACTCTGAGATTTTGGGTCTGTGTGATCAGACAAGCAGCAATGTCATCTTGCCCAAATACTGTCCTCAGAGTTCCAGATTTATTCCAAATGGTGCCTAAAGTGTAGGGGCCTCTGAGTATTTCAGTACCTATGGATTCAATCATTATAATTCTTCCACTTGAAGCCTTTATGAAGTCAAGACCCTCGTAGCTCAGTTGTTTGGTTAGAGCATCATCCTGATACATCAAGGTTTCAGGTTTGGTCCCCAGTCAGGGCACATATAGGAATAAACCAATGAATGCATAATTAAGTAGAATAACAAGTGTTTCATCAGGAGTGGGCCGTCCTGGACTACTTGAAACTGAAGACTTGACACCTTTAACACAGCGAGGAATCTCAGGTACCCAGGTACTATTAGCTTCACAGACAATTTTGCCGCTGCCTTCAAGGGAATAACCCTGGTTGCATTTAAATTCAACCTCTGCTTTGTAGTAATATTTTTTTCGAAATCCTGACACCAGCTCTCCATCACGGAGGGACGGATAGTCACATCTGACCACTTTACACTCAGGAGGGTCACTACTCCATTTGTTTGGCCCAGAACAAATCAGTTTGCTCTTTCCAACAAGTGAATATTCATCTGGTCCACCGGAAGGCTTACAGCTGTAAGTTACTACTTCATTATATTCAAATGTATCCTTGTGGCTATTGCTGAATGTTCCATTTTCTATTTGTTGAGGTGGTTGACACAAAATCTTTTCACACTGCGGGGGGTCACCACTCCAAGCCACATTATTCCCATCTCCAGCAAGTTCACAGCGTAGGACTGGTGTTCCAACTAAGTGATAGCCCACATTACAAGAATAGTTAGCCTGTGCACCAAACTGAAAAGTTCCTTCTATGCGGCCATTTAGGGGCTCTGCTAGCTGTGGACATGATTTTCTTGTACAAGCCTCCCGGAGAGGAGGTGCCCATGTGCCATCAGGCTGACAAACAGTAGTGGTGGGACGAACAAGAGGGACAATAAGCCTATATCCTAGGCGACACTCATATTCTACTGCGAACCCAGCACTTACAGGGGGCACAGGATTACCCTTGGCTTTCATAGAGGCATATCTTGGTATCTTATCACAGGCATCGGTGGATGCGGGTAACCAGAGCGCGAGCGTCACCAAAAGATTCCCAACGAAGTGGCTCCAAGAAGAGAAGGGACGGCGACGAGGTGCCCTCCGAGGCCCGCAAGAAGCTGTCATTTTCCGGGAGGTGAGCGGGCAGCCGTTGACCAGCACCAGACCCAGCAACCCGGAGATTCCAGGAGCCTTGAAGGCGGAACCCCAATGGGCATGGCCTGGACCACGCCCGAGCTTAAGTGACGCTAGGGGGCGGGGCCAATAGCGGGCCGAAAGGCGGGGCCTCGGGCCGGGGCGGAGCCTTCGCCGAGGAGGGAAAGGGGCATCTACTCTCAATTTCTGTATTTATCGTGGGCGGATACAAACACTGCAGGCCAGACCCCACCTGCAGTAGCAGCGGTCTACAGAACAACAGCCAAACTCCTTACTCGCATGCTCAACCCCTCTGCAGTCTCAGGCTTGCTGACTGTTCTCACATTGAAACTCTCCACGTTGTCTTCCTGTGCTTTACTCGCTGACTCTCAAACTCACTTTCGGCTTTGTCGTGTTCCATTCTGGCTACCAAGCCTCCGTACCTATCTAAAGCCTAACAATGAGAGCAGCAGCAGTTCTAGATTGGACATCTACGCATTCTAGGAACTTTAATTCACGATTTCATTGAATCTGTGCAATAGGTAAAGTGCTACTATTTGTGATTATTTGCATCTTTTATAAACTACAGCAGCTCTAGTGTTATCCCTATGATAACAATACTGGCTAAGGAATAGTCACCTATCTGAGCCAGTAAGAATCCAATACTGGATTTTGGCTGGAACCAGGGGGAAAACCAAGCTGGTAGAACACAGGTCCGGAAATGCCCATGGCCATGCGTGCTCCTTCGAGGGGAGAGATGTCTGGGTGATGACACAGAGAAAAGGAAAGCTGATGATGCAGAGGCCGACTCCTGCTTCTCGCCCAGTTCCAGTCCTTGCTTATTTGAGTGGATGCTGTGACATGCCACCCAGTTCCTCACTGTAAACAAAGAAATCGCTCTCCAGCTCCTGGGACTATTGCTTGCAGAAGAGAGCCACCTCTCCCGTGCTGTGCCCCTTCCCAAAGCAGTATGTAACCACTGGCAGGCTGGCATGGGGATACAGGTCCTGGCCCCCTTACCCTGACTCAAGACAACTCTTATCTCAGCTTCGCAGGTCCTGGCAGGACTGGCTGAGCCCTTTGTTGCCACTGCAACATCCCCCTCTACCCCATCCTGCTGCTGCAAAAATCAGCCTGTTCCTAGGTTATCAGCAGGGATAAGAAAAGAAAGCTAATTCTTTAGATAGGCAAATGGACCATTCCTGTGACAAAGGCTGGAGCAAATGGGGAAGAGGAGGGAATCATAGAAATAGAACAGGGTGTGGGAAGGAGCTGCCAGAAGTCAATGGGTCCAAAGCAGGAGGGGAAGAACTTCAAAACTTTGCCATATGAAGAATAATTGAAGGAACTGGAGACATTTAGTGGAGAAGTAAAGATTTAGGAGGAATATGACAGCAGCCCTCACATATTTCACAGGCAATCAAGTAGAAGGTGGATTAAATTCATTCCGCTGGGTCTCCCTCTTCTGCCTTGACCTGCTACAGTCCATTTTCACATATCTAGATGAGCTCATATCACTTTCCAGTCAAACACCGTCCAGTGACTTCTCACCACACTACGAAGAGAACCCAAGTGTCTTGCTATGACCTGCAAGGTCCTTCCTAATCTGGCCCTTGCCTTCCTTCCCAAGTCCATCTCCTGTGGCTCTTCCATCTCCCACCCTTCTGGTCACACTGGCTATCTTCTTGCTGTTCCTTGAATATGCCAGCCCAGCTGTACCTCGGGGCCTTCGCACCTGCTGCTTTCTTTGCTTTTTCTTCTATAAGTTCTTTTATGAGCTCTTCCTTTGCCCCATTCCTTCCGATGTCCGGTCTTTATATATATTATTGATTTCAGAGAGGAAGGGAGAGGGAGATAGAAACATCAATAATGAGAGAGAATATTGATTGGCTGCCTCCTGCATGCCCCAAACTGGGATCCAGCCTGCAACCCCGGCATTTTCCCTGACTGGGAATCGAACTGTGACCTCCTGGTTCATAGGTCAATGTTCAACCACTGAGCCATGCCAGCTGGGCTGGTGTCCAGTCTTAAATCAAAGTCATGTCCTAAGAACTCTTCCCCTAATTAGCTTGTACCTCAATGCTGTTTTGTGTTCTTTGTAGCATTCTTTGCTCCCTGAAATGATTTTGTATCTTTGTTTATTATGAGATTCTGTTTCCTGATTATCTCTTTCACAAAGAATGTAAGCCTCATATGGACAGAGATGTGTCTGTCCCATTCACTACCATAACCTCAGCATGTCGTATGGTTTGGCACATAGCAGGTGCTCACTAACTATTTGTTGAGTGAAAGAACAAATGAGCACAAGCTTAAGAAGTACCTCTAGAGCTAATGGATGGACAATTCATAGAGCAGAACTTTTTTATTTTTTTGCAAAAAGTTCTATTTTTTCCATTTGGTCCAGTGCATGGGAGAGGGCTCCAGGGTGGTTAAAAGAATGGCTAATGGTTTTGGGAAGCGGCTCAGGCAAAAACCAGATACCAGGGGAATGCAGAGGGGCTCCTCAAAAGCCTCTGAGCTCCAACGGCTCCTAGTCCTGCTTGAGGGTGAACTTTTCGAAGAGATACTTGCCCAGCAAGTATCAAATGGCAAGATTTTGAAGTTCTTCCCCTCCTGCTTCGGACCCATTGACTTCTGGCAGCTCCTTCCCACACCCTGTTCTATTTCTATGATTCCCTCCTCTTCCCCATTTGCTCCAGCCTTTGTCACAGGAATGGTCCATTTGCCTATCTAAAGAATTAGCTTTCTTTTCTTATCCCTGCTGATAACCTAGGAACAGGCTGATTTTTGCACCCAGGGGGCTGGCCAGCCTATGGAGGTGAGTCAGGTGGTCATCCATCTTCTTGATGAGTTTCACCTCCTCCTCCAGGAAGTGGTTCTGCAGGAAGTCGCCGAGCTGAGGGTCTGCGGGTAGAACCCAGGGCCTGCAGATCCAAAGGGCCTGGTTCAGATTCCTCTCGAAGGCCATGGCAGCTTCTCTGTAAGCCTGAGTTTTGCCCACTCATCTTGAGGGGGCAGCAGCACATCCTGGAAGAGGATGCAGCCACCGAGTTGGCTTTGCATCTCTTAGAGATGCTCATCGCCCTCTCACTTCTGCTTCTCCATCAAGCAGAAGTGGACAACACCCTCGAGAGCCACATCATCACTGTGGAAATAGAAGCCCAGAGAGAGTAGGTGTGGGGCCTGCAGGCTGGCCAGACGCTTGGCGGCAGCTTCCACCTCAGTGGAATAATTCTGAAGAATTTTGGCAATAAGAAGTTCAGTTAAAAAAAACAAACCACAAAATGGTGTTGGCTGGTCTCGGAGGCTGAGGATGGCTGAGGAGGTTCTGAAGGTGGTGACTGGAAAAGACAGGAGGGTGGTCGGAGGGTGGAAGAAGGGGCGTCCCTGGGTCTGTTCAGAGCCAGCGCCCAGGGCACTGCCACAGAGCAGTCAGCAGGCTTGGCCACTTCTGCCACTTAGCAGAGAACCGGCAGGCCCGTGGGAACGTGGGGTTTGGAATCAGACAGTCCAGGGTGTGAGTCTTGGCTCTGCTGCTTCCTGGCTGGCCACAGGCCTTGGACAAGTCCTTTAACCTTCAGAAACCTCAGTCCCCTCATCTGTAAAGAGTAGGAGTACCAGCCACTCACAGGGTTCTGGGTTGATTAAAGCAAGTGCTGGGCATTTAAAAAGGGCCCAATAGGTCTTAACCCTACGGCTGGGTGGTTTAGCTCCTGCTGCTCCAGAGATCACAGGTCCTGTCTCCATGACCAGCATGAGGCCGCTTGGGCCACTGGAGCTAGGGCAGGGTGGCCACCATCCCTCTCTTGTCATTTCTTCCCCCATCACACTCACTAACTGCCCTCCTGGGGAAATAAGCAGAAGTGCCCCGGGTACAGGGAGAGGGCGTGGGGCAGTGAGTGATCATTCCGACTGTTACTTCTCAACTTCCTGCTTCTGACACACACCAGAGCTGACCTCTGGGTTGGAGCCGGTGAGGAAGTGGGTGATCCTGTTTCTAAACAGGCCTTAGAGCTGTTACCAAATTGGTAACATCGCACACACGCTCAAATCTGCCCTGTTGTGTGAACTGGAGTGTGTTTGTGATGAGAGAGGAGGAGAAGTCATGGAAGCCAGCAAGGAGCAGCTGTGCAATGGGGGTGGGTGGAGGCGGGAGGGGGAAATCCCATGGTGCAGGTGCCCGCCTTCCTCTGGCCCAGCACCTTCCTCAGTCTCTGGTTAATGCCCAGGTGATGGGTTATGCATCTCAACCCTGAAGAGAGCTCATCACAGTCTCCCACACGGTGCAGGAGCCATAACTGCACAGGTAGATGCAGCGGAGGCTATTTATTCCCATGTCCCTTCAGCCCTTTTTGATGTCAAGGGAACTTGTTTACTTCTGTTCAGATGAAGACAGTTGACACTTTTCATATGAAGAAGGGAACACATGCAGAGCACGGTTTACTTCAGGCTGGGCACGCTTCTTAAACACTTCACCTGCATTGCTGGTGTAATCCCACGAGGCAGCTACAGTCTCTAGCACAAATCCACAGGTGAGTGCACTGTTGCTCACGAGGTCGGTAACGAGCACACGTTCACAGGGCTAGTGAGGGGCAAGGCCAGGCTCTGACCCAGGCCTTCTAGCTCTGCACACTGACCACCATGCATCTTGGCCTCTTCCTAAGGGGATGGTCTGCCTTGGAGGTGGTGGGCTCCCCATCCCTGTGGGTGGCAGACTTCAGTCACTGAGCTAGACAGATGTCTCTTCCAGGTGTTTCGTGTATCCACTCAGAGCTGAGCACTCTGCCAACATCTCTCATGTCATGCTCATGCCATCCCTACTGCCTAGAGCCGTGGTCGGCAAACCTCGGCTCGTGAGCCACATGCGGCTCTTTGGCCCCTTGAGTGTGGCTCTTCCTAAGCCTTAGGAGTACCCTAATTAAGTTAAGAACAATGTAACTACCTATATAGTTTAAGTTTAAAAAATTTGGCTCTCAAAAGAAATTTTTATCTTTGTACTGTTGATATTTGGCTCTGTTGACTAATGAGTTTGCCGACCACTGGCCTAGAGCAATCACCCCACTTTATAGATGAGCAAATTGAGATTGAAGAGATTGCATAATGGCGGAGGCCTCCAGGCTTGGAGGGCTGGAGCTGGGAACCCAGCAGGACTGCTCAACCCCGATCCTGAGCTCTTCATTTCTTACCAGGGGTGGTTTCCAAGGGATTAACTTCAGGAGGGCTGGGTCGGACTAGTTAGCTGTGATGGTCCTGGCTGGTCTAAGATCCCTAGGGACTAAACATCTGACACATAAAGGGGCAAACTCTTAAACAGAGCTGCTATAACTAGTGGCTAGGCCAGAAATATTAGTCATCACATTTCAGGTTTTATATTTAAGGAAATATTTCTCTTCTGAGGCTCCCCCACCCCTGAAAAGTTCCCCAAGGAGCAAAGAGTAAGTGGACTTTAAAGTACCTGCGCTCTCTCTCTCTCTCTCTCTCTCTCTCTGGAGGATCAACCCCCTCTTGAGCTACAAAGAGACAGGAACCATCTATCCTGGTGGCACCACCATGCGCCCTCATCCAGGATCCCCATCTGACAACCCAACCCGCCATCAGCACACCAGGCAGGTCCCCACTGTGGAACCAGAGGTCAGTGTTCAGGCCTGTCTCACTGGCCTCAGCTGTGGCACTACGCACAGGGGTCAGCCTGGCTCCCTGACTCACATTCTTTCCTTGGCTCCTGAAAGCCACACCTCTTGGCTTTTAGCCGACCCCTCCCTTCCTTGGCACTTTATCTCTTCTAGTTTCACGGCTCCAACCACCATCCATCAGCGAGGTTTTCCAATGTCTATCTCCAGTGTGGACTTCTTAGAATTCCAGATTCACAAACCTGACCATCTACTTGACATTCCCTTGGGTGTCTAATAGGCATTTCAAATTTAGTGTATCCCATAATTAATCCTTCACACACCCCTCCCCATAACGCACTCCCCCCCTGGTCTTCTAGTTGAGGGCAGTCCACCTTTCCAGGTGCTCAGGCTCCAATTAATCTGTCAGCTGGACCTTCAGGCCAGAATCCAGCCAGTTCTCCCCATTCCCCCGCCACCTCCCTGGATCACCATCTCTCAGCAACCTCAAGAGCATCCGCCTGCTCTCTTTGTCTAATTTAACAGCAGCCAGAGTGTGAAGACGGGCAGATCATGCCTCTCCTCTGTTGCAAGCTCTCCAGTGGTTTCCTCCCAGTGGAACTCAAACCTCACTGGGCCCTCCTAGCCTCCCTCCTAATCTCCCCCCCCCACACACACACACACACTTATCTCCTCTACTCCCCCCTGGCTAGCTCTGCTCCAGCTCCACTGGTCTCCAGGCCATTCCTCAAAAGCGCCACACACTCTCCCCTCAGGCCCTGCACTTCTGACTTTTCTCTCCATGGAAAACACTCCTCCCCTCTCCACTGGCTCCTGCCTCACTTCCTTTAGCTCTTGGCTCAGATGTCACTTTCTCAGTGAAGTGTGTCCTGACTCCTCTAGTTAACACCCCCTCCCCACATTCCCTATTTCATTTTTCTCCATAGCACCCACGGTTTATCTAACTTACTCATCTATTACTTGTTTAATTTTTGCCTCTCTGTTAAAATGTAAGGTCGCCCTAGCCGGTTTGGCTCAGTGGGAAGAGCGTAGGCCTGTGGACCAAAGGGTCCCGGGTTCGATTCTGGGCAAGGGCAAGTACCTCCGTTGCAGGCTCCTCCCCGGCCAGGCCTGGGTCTGGCCTCCTGCAGTAGGCAACCAATCTGTGTGTTTCTTTCCTTCTCTTTTCTACTCTCCCTAAAAATCAACGGAAAAAATATCCTCCGGGGAGGATTAACAAACAAACAAACAAAGTAAGGTCAATAAAGGCAGGTGTTTTGTAGGTTTTGTTCAGGCTCTATCCCCAGTGCCAGGCACTGATGCATAGTAGGTGCTCAATGTTGTTGCAGGAATCAGTGTACGAACTCGCTTAGGACAGCAGCATTTGGGGCTGAATTAAGGATCCAAACATGGGCCCTCACACGGGTGAAGGGGGGAGTCCTCTTCCCAGGCTGGCCCAGCGGGGTGGA